>NC_041368.1:24150370-24212870 GCF_900634415.1 Cottoperca gobio | reverse complement strand
CTGCAGTTAAATCTCTTTTTGTTTCACTTTAAACTTTCATCTCTCCAACTTTTGTCCTTTTTTCTGATGTAGTTTTCTCCCTCAATGTCATTTTCTTGAAGGTTTTACACACTCGGAGCAAAACAAATAAACGACACGAAAATGTGAAATACTTGCTAAAATGCTAAAAGGATATGTCTCGGGCTTTTATTGTGAAAGGTAAGAGCGGACGGAGTGGATGTGGGATGCGCTGCCTTTGTCAATGTTGAAAGAAGTAATAAAGTTTGTCGTCTATGGATTTCTATAAACCTCATAAATATAATCGCAATTTAAGTGCGCCGGGCATTGAAGCTAATCTTCGTAGTGGCCAAACCGTGGAATTACATCTTTCTGGCAAGGTCCTGATTTGGGCTGTTTGTTGTGTTTTTAATTGAGCGGGTTTTAAGTTGTGATTGGACTTTGCTGATCCCAGTTATTAAGGACCTGCACTGTTAAGATGCATTTCCTGTAACCAGTAAATGTTACTTATTTTTACTTCAACCCAGGGGCGTCAAACTCATGTTAGTTCAGGGGCCACATGCAGCACCATGTGATCTGAAGTGGGCTGGACCAGTAACATCACAGCATAACAACCTGTAAATAACAACAACTCCACATGTTCCCTTCGTTTAGTGCAAGAAAAGTACAAATACATTCTGAAAATGTTCACATTTAATGAACTATCTTTTTACAAAACATTATGAACCTGAAATGTATTAAGAAAAAAAGTTGCAATTTCAACAATATTATCAGTTTATAATTTACACGTGTGTGTTACAACTCACAGGTCACAGTGTGTCTACAAAGACACAACACATTTAGTCTCAGGTATTTTACTTTATCATCAAAACAACTCATTTCTACACTTTGCAAAGTCGTCCCGCGGGCCGGACTGGAGCCTTTGGCGGGCCGGTTTTGGCCCCCGGGCCGAATGTTTGACACATTATTTCCACATGCATATTATTGTATGTCTATATCTGTCTTTGTGAAGCACTTTGGTGCAAAACCTGTTTGCTTTTTAAAGGCTCTATAATGAAGTGAATGGGGTGACACCACTTCACCCACTTTAAGTAAAGGATCTAAATACTTCTTGCACCACTGCAGATAATTAAAACATATAAAGTATAAGGACATTCAAGGCACTGATGACGGAGGACATTAAGGGTCACTCCTCTCAACACATTGCAGTCCATAGAGCCAGAACACCCGAGTCTTTGCTTTTCTTATTTTAGCAGAACTTTGAAGTCTGGCGACTGATCGTTTCTGCGGCGTTCGAGCGACGGACAGCAGATCGTTTTGTTGTCTCGTGGTTTTGTTCTCACCCTGATTAAAGAGCCGTGCTTCGGTTAAAATAGATCCAGACGTTTTATTTTGGGAGGCGGCAGTCAGATTTGTGAAGGAAAACAGGAGTTTATGTGTGAGGGGAGACAGCTGTGTGTGGCTACATCTGAAGTTACTTACATTAAAACAGAACACAACAAACAATCAACTAATTAATAATCATGTGTCATTACAGATTAAATTACCCGGCAGTTTATAAAGTAATTATAATGAGCTCCTTCACCAACTGCGAACACATTAATGCATCAATAATCATAAATGTGTATATTATGTGTCACGTCGTCCTCACATCGCAGCTTCAGGTCATCCTGCTGAATGTCTTTCAGACTTCATTTCTGATCGGTGGCAGCGATGAACTTTCATATTGTGGTTGTTATGACGACTGCAGATTAAAACTCTGCTATTTATTTTTCACGTTCCTGCACTTCTGAGCTTTAAGATAAGACGGAACCTGCACTTGTGCAGTCGATGCAAAATTGGAAAGACTACAAATGTAAAAGTATAGAATAAGAATAAGGGATCAGGTTCTGCTGTGTTGCATGATGGGAAGTCTGCAAAGCATAACGTTGTGCAGAGTTTCAGCTCTCTGAGGCACAAAAAGATTTCAACGTCAAAGACCTTCCTGACTAATTAAAGTTTTGAAACGGTCTCAGCTGAACTGGATGTAAACAACGCAGCAGTGCATGTGGAGCCTCCTGCGTTCACATCTTTACTTGAACTGAAAGTATAATGTTCGGCTGTCAGTCAGACGTGTTTGTGCAGATTCTCAGTAAGAAGCTGCAGGTTGATGACAGACTGCGAGCAGAAAACCTCACACCAGGATGGAGAGTGAAAGAAAACAGATGATGCTATTTTTAAAAAGGATAATCATGGAAGTGTCGTTCTTCAGTTTCACACTGGAGGTCTGAATCTGCGTCGTGACGTATCAGCAACTTGTTGCCGCAAAATAATTGTTGGTCAACCAATACTTTGATTTATGACCAAAGTCCAGCAGAACTAATGAGATTCCCATCAGCGTCAGCTGCTCTTGGTTTGTACTGATCAGCAGCTCGTGTAGATGAAGGGTTTAAAAACGGGAAAACCCGCTAAAAATACGCCGTAGATTTATTTCCCAGTGCCAGTAGACGAGTAACGAAGCAGCGTTAGTAAACAGGGAATATATATATACAGTATATATATATATATACACTATATATATATATATATATATATATATATATATATTTTACGTATATATATATATAGATAATATACACTATATATATATATATATACAGTATATATATTATATAATATATATATATATATAATATATTACGGGATATATATATATATATATATTATAATGTATTATATATAGACAGTGTATATATATTATAGATATATTAGATATACATGTATATATTTTTTATATATATATATATACATGTATAATATATATATATATATTATATAATATATACATTATATATATATATATATATCTATACTGTATATAGATATATATATACAGTGTAAGATATATATATCTATATATATATATATATATATATTACATTTATTATATATATATACTGTTATCTCTATATATCTCTCTATATTATCTCTATATATATATATCTATATATATATATATACAGTGGTAATATATATATATACTATATATATACTATATATAATATATATATATATATTCTCTCTCCTACTGTCTGCATATAATCTCCTCATATATATATAATACTGTATATATATATATATCTATTATATTATATACGGTATAGAATAGATATACACTACTTTATATATAGATATATATATATTATACTATATATCCTGTATATATATATATATATATTTATACAATGCTGAGCATATATATATTTATATATACGTTCAGCATTGTCTCCTTAAGCTTCACTACAAGTCACTACACAGATTCAAAGATTTACAGTGGGAGTGTTGCACATAGATAATGTAACTGTAACTGTGTGTGTGTGTGTGTGTGTGTGTGTGTGTGTGTGTGTGTGTGTGTGTGTGTGTGTGTGTGTGAGGTTATTAATCCATGACTGCATGTGTATTGGTATGATGAGAATATATGTGTATGAGATGTACCGTGTAAGCATGTTTCTCCATTAACGCTCTACTGATCCCTTTCATGTTCAGAAAAACATGAAAAGCTTTAGGATGATCAGACACACACACACACACACACACACACACACACACACACACACACACAGACACACACACACACACACACACACACACACACACACACACACACACACACACACACACACACATATTGAAGGGGTTGATTGAATGTTTAAGCTCCATGACTGTTCAGCTCAATGCTCTGGTTTCTGTATCTCAGCAGTTTGACCCCCCTCCTTCCCCCCCTCACACACACACATTTCCACTTCAATGCGACCAGTTTCACACTTCCATGACGCCTTCACAGCGAGGTCAAAGGTCAGAAAGCAACCACAAGCGACGTCGCCTGCAGCAGGAAGGAAGTTTAGACGAAGCGTGCGCCTCCATCCAGACGTTCTGTGTGTGTGTGTGTGTGTGTGGGTGTCTGTGTGTGAATGT
Source organism: Cottoperca gobio (assembly GCF_900634415.1). NCBI lineage: Eukaryota > Metazoa > Chordata > Actinopteri > Perciformes > Bovichtidae > Cottoperca > Cottoperca gobio. The sequence continues at coordinate 24,208,919 of NC_041368.1, read as the reverse complement.
GTGTGTGTCCGTGTGTTTGTGTGTGTGTGGGTGTGTGTGTGTGTGTCTGTGTGTGTGTGTGTGTGTGTGTGTGTGTGTGTGTGTGTGTGTGTGTGTGTGTGTGTGTGTGTGTCTGTGTGTGTGTCTGTGTGTGTGTATGTGTGTGTCCGTGTGTTTGTGTGTGTGTGTGTGTGTGTGTGTGTGTGTGTGTGTGTGTGTGTGTGTGTGTGTGTCTGTCACCAGCTGGTTATAACAGCCTGAACATTGCTGCTTTCTTCTCAAAGTAACCGCAGACACGGCTCAGACGTGTTCTTACAGCTACATCCAACTACTTTTAGAAATTGAAGAGACAACGAGACACAAATCTGCGATTCAGGAGCAAGTAGCTAATTATCCGATGTTACGTCAATGATCTCCAGCGTACGTTCAACCCAACGATTTATAACTCAATATTTAAAGTGTATTTCAAAATAGAAAACTCTTCATAACATTGTATTCATAACGTGAGGTTTGTTCCTTGGACCTGATTTTAAAAGATTTTTTAATTTCTGTTTTTGTTTATATTTATTTTTGGTACTAATGTGTCTTCACCTATTCCTCTGTTCATCGTTGTGTTGTTGGGAAAAATTGTCATTTGTACGTATAAAGGAAAACTGTAAACATTGTTTCTGGACATCAGAAACAATGTTTACAGTTTTCCATACATTGAGCGGGTCGTCAACTCATCACAGGGTTGATGCCCACATGTTGAAGTGTCCTCGTGTGGGAGCTCGCTGGCATCCGTTTGTGATTGAGAGCTTTGACTTCTGGGCGGAACATTAACATTAAACTTCCTCGACTGGAGTAAACTTTGCCCATGAAAATAATCCAGGAAAACAATTACATTTAGTGGCACATAAACACTTTCTAGGAGACAGAGTTGGTCTCAGTGGTGAGAAAATGGCACTCTAACTGTGAAAATACCGCAGTAATGACCATAGAAATAAATGTAAATGTATGGCAATAAAACTTGAAATGTATTAAACAATTACAAACAGTGCAACCATGACAGAAGCTGTGATTAGAGACGGTACCACACAGTCTGTGCAGACACACAGACTGCTGGAAGGAAGACGATATGTGCATGGCTGTACTTAATGCAGACAAACCATTCACTGTGTTTTATTTGAACTTTAATGTCATTACATATTTATATTCTTGCAATCTGACCACGTTCAATATGTGCAATGGTGTTGAATGCAATGATTTTATTGTTTTCCTTAATGGATGTATATATTTTTTACTGCTTCCTATAATGTTTATCAACATTATGGGGCCTCTTCAGCAAAGTATATCTTGAATGTTATATCTTTTACATCTTTTCAGATGTTATATATGTATATATGTTATATACAACACAGGACTGATGACACCATGACAGGAGAGAGAGGAAACGTTACCTTCAGGAACATTACACATGTCTCTGTCTCACTACATATACAACACAGGACTGATGACACCATGACAGGAGAGAGAGGAAACGTTACCTTCAGGAACATTACGCATGTCTCTGTCTCACTGCAAATACAACACAGGACTGATGACACCATGACAGGAGAGAGAGGAAATGTTACCTTCAGGGACATTACACATGTCTCTGTCTCATTACATATACAACACAGGACTGATGACACCATGACAGGAGAGAGAGGAAACGTTACCTTCAGGAACATTACACATGTCTCTGTCTCACTACATATACAACACAGGACTGATGACACCATGACAGGAGAGAGAGGAAACGTTACCTTCAGGGACATTACACATGTCTCTGTCTCATTACATATACAACACAGGACTGATGACACCATGACAGGAGAGAGAGGAAATGTTACCTTCAGGGACATTACACATTTCTCTCTCTCACTACATATACAACACAGGACTGATGACACCATGACAGGACAGAGGAAACGTTACCTTCAGGGACATTACACATGTCTCTGTCTCACTACATATACAACACAGGACTGATGACACCATGACAGGAGAGAGGAAACGTTGCCTTCAGGGACATTACACATTTCTCTCTCTCACTGCAAATACAACACAGGACTGATGACACCATGACAGGACAGAGGAAACGTTACCTTCAGGGACATTACGCATGTCTCTGTCTCACTGCAAATACAACACAGGACTGATGACACCATGACAGGAGAGAGAGGAAACGTTACCTTCAGGGACATTACGCATGTCTCTGTCTCACTACATATACAACACAGGACTGATGACACCATGACAGGAGAGAGAGGAAACGTTACCTTCAGGAACATTACACATTTCTCTCTCACTACATATACAACACAGGACTGATGACACCATGACAGGAGAGAGAGGAAACGTTACCTTCAGGAACATTACACATGTCTCTGTCTCACTACATATACAACACAGGACTGATGACACCATGACAGGAGAGAGAGGAAACGTTACCTTCAGGAACATTACACATGTCTCTGTCTCACTACATATACAACACAGGACTGATGACACCATGACAGGTGAGAGAGGAAACGTTACCTTCAGGGACATTACACATGTCTCTGTCTCACTGCATATACAACACAGGACTGATGACACCATGACAGGAGAGAGAGGAAACGTTACCTTCAGGAACATTACGCATGTCTCTGTCTCACTACATATACAACACAGGACTGATGACACCATGACAGGAGAGAGAGGAAACGTTACCTTCAGGGACATTACACATGTCTCTGTCTCATTACATATACAACACAGGACTGATGACACCATGACAGGAGAGAGAGGAACTGTTACCTTCAGGGACATTACACATGTCTCTGTCTCATTACATATACAACACAGGACTGATGACACCATGACAGGAGAGAGAGGAAACGTTACCTTCAGGAACATTACACATGTCTCTGTCTCACTACATATACAACACAGGACTGATGACACAATGACAGGAGAGAGAGGAAACGTTACCTTCAGGGACATTACACATGTCTCTGTCTCATTACATATACAACACAGGACTGATGACACCATGACAGGAGAGAGAGGAAATGTTACCTTCAGGGACATTACACATTTCTCTCTCTCACTACATATACAACACAGGACTGATGACACCATGACAGGAGAGAGGAAACGTTGCCTTCAGGGACATTACACATTTCTCTCTCTCACTGCAAATACAACACAGGACTGATGACACCATGACAGGAGAGAGAGAGGAAACGTTACCTTCAGGGACATTACACATGTCTCTGTCTCATTACATATACAACACAGGACTGATGACACCATGACAGGAGAGAGAGGAACTGTTACCTTCAGGGACATTACACATGTCTCTGTCTCATTACATATACAACACAGGACTGATGACACCATGACAGGAGAGAGAGGAAACGTTACCTTCAGGAACATTACACATGTCTCTGTCTCACTACATATACAACACAGGACTGATGACACAATGACAGGAGAGAGAGGAAACGTTACCTTCAGGGACATTACACATGTCTCTGTCTCATTACATATACAACACAGGACTGATGACACCATGACAGGAGAGAGAGGAAATGTTACCTTCAGGGACATTACACATTTCTCTCTCTCACTACATATACAACACAGGACTGATGACACCATGACAGGAGAGAGGAAACGTTACCTTCAGGGACATTACACATGTCTCTGTCTCACTACATATACAACACAGGACTGATGACACCATGACAGGAGAGAGGAAACGTTGCCTTCAGGGACATTACACATTTCTCTCTCTCACTGCAAATACAACACAGGACTGATGACACCATGACAGGACAGAGGAAACGTTACCTTCAGGGACATTACGCATGTCTCTGTCTCACTGCAAATACAACACAGGACTGATGACACCATGACAGGAGAGAGGAAACGTTACCTTCAGGGACATTACGCATGTCTCTGTCTCACTACATATACAACACAGGACTGATGACACCATGACAGATGAGAGAGGAAACGTTACCTTCAGGAACATTACACATTTCTCTCTCTCACTACATATACAACACAGGACTGATGACACCATGACAGGAGAGAGAAGAAACGTTACCTTCAGGGACATTACACATTTCTCTCTCTCACTGCATATACAACACAGGACTGATGACACCATGACAGGAGAGAGAGGAAACGTTACCTTCAGGAACATTACACATGTCTCTGTCTAACTACATATACAACACAGGACTGATGACACCATGACAGGAGAGAGGAAACGTTGCCTTCAGGGACATTACACATGTCTCTGTACTCACTACATATACAACACAGGACTGATGACACCATGACAGGAGAGAGAGGAAACGTTACCTTCAGGAACATTATACATTTCTCTGTCTCACTACATATACAACACAGGACTTATGACACCATGACAGGAGAGAGAGGAAACGTTACCTTCAGGGACATTACACATTTCTCTCTCTCACTGCATATACAACACAGGACTGATGACACCATGACAGGAGAGAGAGGAAACGTTACCTTCAGGAACATTACACATGTCTCTGTCTCACTACATATACAACACAGGACTGATGACACCATGACAGGAGAGAGAGGAAACGTTACCTTCAGGAACATTACACATGTCTCTGTACTCACTACATATACAACACAGGACTGATGACACCATGACAGGAGAGAGGAAACGTTGCCTTCAGGGACATTACACATGTCTCTGTACTCACTACATATACAACACAGGACTGATGACACCATGACAAGAGAGAGAGGAAACGTTACCTTCAGGAACATTATACATTTCTCTGTCTCACTACATATACAACACAGGACTGATGACACCATGACAGGAGAGAGAGGAAACGTTACCTTCAAGAACATTACACATTTCTCTGAAACATTTGGGATAATGTTCGTACACAACTCAAATAAATATACAACATTTATTTCATAAACTTTATGTTTGATTTGCAAAATAAATGCTCTTTAGGATTTTGTGCCTTTTATTCATTCGGTTTTTTTGGTTTTATAACTGTATTCTTTTCCTCCTCTTCCTCTTTGTTTCCTTCATTGCTTCATTTCTCTTTCAGATAGAGTGAAAGAGGTGGGGGGGCTGCTCTTGTTTGTCAGCTGCCCAGCCTGCGGGCCTCGCAGCTGGGGGACACTTCTGCACAGCCCTGGGCTGACCCTGGAGCTCCAGGAATGACCCAGTCTGTGTGTACTCATTAGCAGGAAATAATATCAGCACACACTATTTATATCCATCTTTATATCTTTACATGCATATATTCTTACTTCTACATTTCTATCTCTCTGTCTTCGTAGAAATAAAAGCAATTCATATTCCCCTTATGATGAATTGTAATAACTTTGGTGATCCTCTGAATTTGCATATAGCGCCACCATCAGGTCAACATTTTAATTATGTATTTACCGTGATCGTGTGAGTCTCTGGTTTTAAACCATAATGTGAAACTGTATGTCGACCACATCCAGGCTACTTTAGCTGCTACTAGCATAACACACCCGGATCTCTGAACTAAACGGTTTAAACAAAGACGATCGAAGCTGGAGGATGTGGCCCGGAGAAGGGAAGTTTGGGGTTCCTTACTGGAGCTGCTGCCCTGGCGACCGACCCCGGATAAGTGGTAGACGATGGAGTTCGATATTAAATCCCTGAGCGGCTAAACAGTAAATCGGATTCTGGAAGTGTTTTTCACAGTTGTTACTTTATCATTAAGGATTATTTTTATGTTCAGCCCCTTTCTCTCTCTCTCTTCTAATCGTCCAAGTATTCCCGTCTGTTCTCCTTCATCCTGAACTCCTCCTCGTTCTTCTCACAGACGCACACGATTAATTAATGAATATCGGAGAGAAATAACGAGGGTTAATAAGACACTCAGCAGGACAGACAGAAAGGGAGTGATGAAGAAGAAGAGGAGGGAAAATTTAAATTTAAAGTTAATAGTAGTGATTACACGTTACAGACCAGTGTGAGTTAGTTGCCATGGCGACTCTGGAGGTAATTAGAAAGCTTGTTAGTGATCTTTTCGTTTGTTACTCTGCAAACAATTACATGAGATTACATGTCTCCGAGGGACTTAGCAAGTGTTCAAACTGTACGTTTCGTTTCACACTCCAGTCCAGTTTGTGGCGTATGCGCCTTTAGCTTGATTGCCGAGAAGAAGAAGAAGAAGAAGAAGAAGAAGAAGAAGAAGAAGAAGAAGAAAGCAAACTGAATGGTTATTTAAAGAGATGTGAGGAGATTTGCTGTTCCCAACATGAATATAATTGGTCTTTAAAGTAATACAGAGACAGCCAAATGCCATTGACCTCCTGGCAAACAACGTGGAGTGTGGATCGATAAATGCGGATGCGTGGAACTCCAGATCTACGTGGATCCTCAATTGTAGTATGAATGGAGGCACGTACACATCCATGTGAAGTAAACGGTTCACGGAAGCAGAACGTGGAGAGTAAGTACGAGCCTGAAAAGTTTTCAGCCATGCTAGCCACTGTGTTATTCTGTACTTAAATGCTAACACTAGCATGCTAACATGCTCTCAAACCATGAACGACAACAGAAACAGATGGAAACATAAATGCCTGAAACAAATGTTATCACAATCCATCCATTGGTTGTTGAGGTGTTTCACTAAATAACAAACTAAACCTCTTGGTGACACTTGAGAACATTCACCAAAGTCAGTAGGATTCATCCTCTGGGGACCATGAAAGTCAGAACAAAATTGCCCCTAATCTTAATCCCGCCTATTTAGCTCTGATTGGTCATCTGTTTCTCTTGTCAGGGAAACACTGTTTGCCTCTTTCAGTCTCTGACAAACAGACAAAGTACAATTCAGACAGGTGTATTGCATTTCTTTTGATAGTGTGCCGTTCCTCTTATTGTTGCTACTTTTCCGTAAAGTACACACAGTTCAGATTAGATTAATTTTGGTTTTGGTAGCAGGCAGCGCTGTGTGTTGACACATTCAGGGGATTATCCTTCTGTTATCCAATTACATCAACAGGTTGTAAACTCACCTCATCATTCATCTTATTTCTTATCTCTACTTTTCTCACTACTATGTATTTTTCTTCCGCTGCCTCCTGTCACTTCATATCCTCCTCTCTTCGCCTTCTCCTCTACTTAGCTCCCCCTCCTCCCGTGGAAGTGACAGTGAAACAGCAGCTATATTAAGCAGCGTTCAGGAGCGCTGACTGTTGCGTTATTGTTCACCGGGTAATAACAGCTGTCATCTGTGAGGACACAGCAGTGGAATATGTTCAAAATCCTGACACGGCTGCCAACTTCACTGTTAACCTACATTGGTGAGGGAGAAATAAAATGGTGAGGAAAGATGAAGAGGAGGAGATTTACAGAATTAAGAAGCTAAACAGACACTTACAGACAACGAATAAGTACGTTGTCATATAGCCTGACAGTGAAGGTCCACTGATAAAGATGCACTTTGATAATCTGATTTCTCTCCAGTTTTAGCACCAACCTGATTTCAGAAATGTTTGTATAAACAGGAAATCATCTTTAATTTTTCAGATTTCGCAGATGCAAATAACCTTGTTAACAAAGCCAGATTGCTGATGGAGAAACCAAATTACCTTCAAATGGGTTTCTCACTGTTTTTTCTTTGCATGACAAATTCCGGGGCATTCAGGGAACGTACCAGCAAAATGGAACTTCTGTGACTTTTATTTAAATGATTTACTTTTAGCAGAGTTTCAGGTGGATTTGATACTTAATGAGATTTTCAAATATCTATGTTCCACTGACGTTCACGATTATACAACACTAAATCTAACCATGCTTTTGAATATGAAACATGGCCACACTGGGAAAATGAGGACTAAAATAATATTTCTGATACTCAATTTATGCTCTCATATGAACTTTATACCGAATCGTTGCGTGTGAGAGCTGCTCCAGCTCAGAACGCCCTCATAGCTCAGCTTGTTAAGTAGCCAGTTTGGAAAAAAAGAGATGAAATATTGTATCAACCATTAAATATAAACCATTCAAGGATCATTTGTCATTCTGCAACACAACAAAAGGCAGTAGTAGTCCATTGATGCTACACAAGAAAAACAAAACAAAACAAAAACAACAGAAACACCAGTGAATTCTCTTGGCAAATATATGGCCTGCATTTCTTACTTTAAAAATTCAACATTAATAGAAACATTGTCCAAATATAAATAAATATACAACTAGAAGGCCAAGGCTGTTTTTGTAAGTGAAAAATAATACGTGTGTCCGCCCCGTGATTCGGAACAGCTTCTTCCTTGGTTTATGCTAAATGCTTTCTACCAAGTTTAATGAAAATCGGGCCAGTAGTAATATCCACTTGTTCAAAAAGAAATCTTTCTCATTACATGTCCATGTTCTCATGTGACATGTGCACAATCATTCATGCACACCACTTAACCCACATTTCGCACCAGAAGTGACGCTTTAACAGTGCTCGTTAAAGCTACATCGACTTCGATCTCCATTCTGAACATTTTGTCCCGGCAGAGGCAGCAGGACAAAATGTCTTCACTTGGCTGATTGAAATGCAATAGACATTCATTTTATTTCCCCCGCACTCAGTAGCTCCATAGTAAAAACCATACAGCTCATAATGGATCACAGTAGTTCACAACATATAGACAGTATAGATATGTCAGAAGGCTGCGTGGGGAGATCATGCTTCACTGGGTGCACGGGGGGAAACAAACATTAGTTGCACATTGATGCACTGTTGCTTACGTTCAAGTTGTCTCCTGCAAAACAAGATAAATATATACATTAAAATAAAATCATAAACTGGTTTTATTTACTATTCTTGGATTTAATTCTGAGCTTCCTGGTACGTGTGCAACAGTGTTCATCTCTGGCCCATCTCCAGCTCAGTTCTTCTTTCAGTGTTAAATTAACTCTACAATTGTCCTCAATACGGCTCATATATATATAAATATATATATGTAAATATATATATATAAATATATATAAATATATATATGTAAATATATATATGTAAATATATATATATATAAATATATATACATATGTAAATATATATTTATAGTAGGACCACCAGCAGTCATTAATGTCACATAATATTCTTTCTGTGTGGGAACTTGAGTAAACAGACAGTGATTCATATTTTAGGTACACATTTAGAGAAAGTGGAGCTAAATGCAACTGTGATTACAAGAAGAGGATCATCGATGTCCCCTTCAAGTCCTCCAAAACCTTTACAAAACTCCGACAGTCAGGTCGTCATACTGACTTTCAGAGGCTGTAGCGTGTCAGTTTTAAAGCTAGAGTGAAGATACTGGTATATAAGTAGAAAACCATGTCATGCTAGCTTGTTGAAAGGAGGATAAATAGGCTCAATTCTGGCGATAGAAAACCTGAAAATGGGCTCTATGGATACACAAACCATGCTTTTTGTTGCAAATGTGTTATTTTCACCTATTTCTGCAAGTTCGAGTCTTGAAAATGCATAACTTCGGTTTCCTGAGACTATTGTGAATTTAATGAGACCAATTGTATTCATGTTTTGACTCCATATTTCATATTTCACCATTTTTTGAAACTTAAACCTCACTGTATAAATTGGCCTAAGACTGAGGGCTTTCAGAGGAGGTATGCTTTTCCTACATATATTGACAATAAGGGGATGAAGAAAAAATGAAGAAAAAATGCAATTCTTGCAAAAATCTTCTATAGTCTAAATTCTTGGTATCTTAATTTGGTATTTTGGGGAGATTTGTTTTACCATTTTTATCGATTCTCTTGTGGTCAAAGTGTTAAACTCTGAGTTACAAATGGTATCCACCCAAAAATGTATTAACAACTTATGAGACATAACAGAAGATGGGAATGTTCTTCATGTACTTCTATCATAATGCTCTCAGCCCTGATACCCTTCATCCCAAATGAATCTTCAGGTTCCCAGCTTTCAGATGATGCACACAAGGACGTGTTGTATACTGTTGACCTTTTATTTCCTCCTTTTTGACACGACCAAGCACAGCTACACCTGAACATTTGACGCCCACCTTCCCAGAATTCAACAACCTTTTCTACGCCTGTCCTCCTTCAAACAAGGCCGCCGGAGGACACTTCACCTCCCCACCTCTGCTATGTCCTTTTATTTCCTCCCTTTTTCCTTCCTTTCCTCGCTTACATTTTGTTCTTAGTTTGCAGAAGTTTTTTTCTGTTCCCTGAAGCATGCTTTAATAAGGCTGTGATGATGCAGACATATTTTGTCATGTTTGCTTACTCGGCCTCATTATTGCAAAGCCTTCATCCTCATCCTCTTTGTCCTCTTCCTCGTCTTCTTGCTTCTCTGGAAAACCCACCAACACTAACAGGGTCTTTCTTCCTTGCCACTAATGAAGTAGTTGAAAGTTAGGACTATTTCTTGACCATAGAGCTGCTTTGAGGTAAACTTCTACATTAAAAGACGACAATAAAATAAATTAGCACTCCAATATGGTCTTATAGCTCTGAGTGGATCGGCTTAATTGCTGCCAAATCCAGTTTTTCACCCAGAGGGAGTTCCCCAACACAGCCAAACAGAGGGACCGCAGCCTCAACGCTGCCTGAACTTTTAAATTCCCCCTTGAGTAGCTTGAAATGTAAATTTTAAATATTTGCTCCATAGGGCGATTTCATGAATACGAAGTAGTTTATGGTTCAGTGTTGCAGTGTTCGAATGCAGTCAGAACCTACAGAAAGGTTTCCTATGGATCATTTTTCCTTTTCTCTTTCTATAAAGATCCCAGATTATTCAGTTTTCAAACATACCCCGAGGGTAGGAAAGCTGCTATTCATGGTGTTTTGAAAAAGAAATGGAGGTAGTAAAGTAGTTTTGATTGAACACTTTGTTTCCTGAAGGCAGGATCGTCATAATCCCAGACTTTGATTGGCCAGTGGCTCCTTCAACTCAAATTAGATGAACATCTGAGAGATCTCTTTCAAATGCTGCCAGCTGGACTGACTGAAGGATTAACAGATACCCAAAGGTCATGAAACTCCCCTTAAGAATAAAACTGAGTAAGATGACTTGAAACTTGACGTCAACCCTTTTTTTAAACTTCATTTTGACGTCTTAAATGACTTGAGACACAAGCCATCTTCACATCCAAATGTGTCGCAAAGTTTTACCAACATTTGGCAAAAAGAAAATGCAAATGAAAGCTTTTTCTTTTTCACTCCCGTTATGTAATTATTAGGAATTGGTTCATGGAAATTATTATTATTATATTATTACCAATGTAAAAGAAAAATGCGCAACAAGATGACGTGATTAAAAAAGTCACGTCGGACATCACATGGTAAAGAACGATGTAGAAAACCGGATGGAAATATAACATTTGTGTTTGTTTCATGTCTCAATCCGTTTCCATTGCTCTTTGTTGCATTTTGCTTTTATTGATACTCCAACTTTTCCACCTCAGTGTGGAAATGTTTTTTGCAATATTTCAAGATTTTTGGGAATTTTCAGCATTTCCACTCTGAACATCCATCCATCCATCCATCGTCTACCGCTTATCCGGGATCGGGTTGCGGGGGCAGCAGCTCCAGTAAGGAACCCCAATCTTCCCTTCTCCGGGCCACATCCTCCAGCTCTGACTGGGGGATCCTGAGGCGTTCCCAGGCCAGTGATGAGATATAATCTCTCCACCGAGTCCTGGGTCTTCCCCGGGGTCTCCTCCCAGCTGGACGTGCCTGGAACACCTCCCTAGGGAGGCGCCCAGGTGGCATCCTTACTAGATGCCCGAACCACCTCAACTGGCTCCTTTCAACGTAAAGGAGCAGCGGCTCTACTCCGAGTCTCTCACGGATGGCTGAGCTTCTCACCCTATCTCTAAGGGAGACGCCAGCCACCCGTCTGAGAAAACCCATTTCGGCCGCTTGTACCCGTGATCTCGTTCTTTCGGTCATGACCCAGCCTTCATGACCATAGGTGAGGGTAGGAACGAAGATCGACCGGTATATTGAGAGCTTTGCCTTCTGGCTCAGCTCTCTTTTCGTCACAACGGTGCGGTAAAGTGACTGTAATACCGCCCCCGCTGCGCCGATTCTCCGGCCAATCTCTCGCTCCATTGTCCCCTCACTCGCGAACAAGACCCCGAGGTACTTGAACTCCTTCACTTGGGGTAATGGCTCATTCCCTACCCGGAGTAGGCAATCCACCGGTTTCCTGCTGAGAGCCATGGCCTCAGATTTGGAGGTGCTGATCCTCATCCCAACCGCTGCACACTCGGCTGTGAACCGATCCAGTGAGTGTTGAAGGTCACAGACCGATGATGCCATAAGGACCACATCATCTGCAAAGAGCAGCGATGAGATCATCAGGTCACCGAACTGCAACCCCTCTCCTCCACGACTACGCCTCGATATCCTATCCATGAACATCACGAACAGGATTGGTGATAAAGCACAGCCCTGGCGGAGGCCAACATTCACGGGAAACGAGTCCGACTTACTGCCGAGTATCCGGACACAACTCTCGCTTTGGGCGTACAGGGATTGGATGGCCCTCAAAAGTGACCCCCTCACCCCATACTCCCGCAGCACCTCCCACAGTATCACCCGGGGGACCCGGTCATACGCCTTCTCCAGATCCACAAAACACATGTAGACCGGATGGGCGTACTCCCAGGCCCCCTCCAGGATCCTTGCAAGAGTAAAGAGTTGGTCTGTTGTTCCACGACCAGGACGGAATCCGCATTGTTCCTCTTCAATCAGAGGTTCGACTACCGGCCGAACCCTCCTTTCCAGTACCTTGGAGTAGACTTTACCAGGGAGGCTGAGAAGTGTGATACCCCTGTAGTTGGCACACACTCTCTGGTCCCCCTTTTTAAATAGGGGAACCACCACCCCGGTCTGCCAACCCCTAGGCACTGTCCCAGACTTCCACGCAATGTTGACGAGGCGTGTCAACCAAGACAGCCCCTCAACACCCAAAGCCTTCAGCATTTCTGGACGGATCTCATCAACCCCTGCGGCTTTGCCACTGTGGAGTTGTTTGACTACCTCAGTGACTTCCATCAGGGAAATTGACGATGATCCCCCATCAGCTTCCAGCTCTGCCTCAACCATAGAGGGCGTGTTAGTCGGATTCAGGAGTTCCTCAAAGTGCTCCTTCCAGCGGCCGATAACCTTCTCAGTTGAAGTCAGCAGGGTCCCACCCTTGCTGTACACAGCTTGGATGGTTCCTCGCTTCCCCCTCCTGAGGTGCCGGATGGTTTTCCAGAAGCACCTTGGTGCCGACCGAAAGTCCTTCTCCATAGCTTCTCCGAACTTCTCCCACACCCGCTGCTTTGCCTCTGACACGGCAGAAGCTGCCGCCCTTCTAGTCCTTCGATACCCTGCAACTGTTTCCGGAGTCCTCCCGGATAACATAACCCGGAAGGACTCCTTCTTCAGTCGGACGGCTTCCCTGACCACCGGGGTCCACCACGGTGTTCGAGGGTTACCGCCCCTTGAGGCACCTAAGACCTTGAGACCACAGCTCATCACCGCAGCTTCAGCAATAGAGGTTTTGAACATCGCCCACTCAGGTTCAATGCCCCCAACCTCCACAGGGATGGCTGAAAAGCTCCGCCGGAGGTGTGAGTTAAAGATCCCCAGGACAGGGGCTTCCTCCAGACGTTCCCAGTTCACCCGCACTACCCGTTTGGGTTTACCAGGTCTGTCCAGAGTCTTCCCCCACCCCTTGATCCAACTCACCACCAGATGGTGATCAGTCGACAGCTCCGCCCCTCTCTTCACCCGAGTGTCCAAAACATGCGGCCTCAGATCAGATGATACGATTACGAAATCGATCATTGACCTTTGGCCTAGGGTGCTCTGGTACCACGTGCACTTATGAGCATCCTTATGTTCGAACATGGTGTTTGTTATGGCCATTCCATGACTAGCACAGAAGTCCAACAACAAACGACCATTCGGGTTTAGATCAGGGAGGCCCTTCCTCCCAATCACGCCTCTCCAGGTGTCTCCATCGTTTCCCACGTGTGCGTTGAAGTCTCCCAGCAAGACTACGGAGTCCCCTACTGGAGCCACCTGCAGGGCTCCATTCAGGGTCTCCAAGAAGGCCGAATACTCAGAACTGCGGTTTGGGGCATAGGCACAAACAACAGTCAGAGTTTTCCCCCCCATAACCCGAAGGCGTAGGGAGGCGACCCTCTCGTCCACCGGGATAAACTCCAACGTGGCGGCGCTCAGCCGGGGGCTAGTGAGTATCCCCACCCCGGCCCGACACCTCACACCTTGGGCAACTCCGGAGAAGAATAGAGTCCAACCCCTATCCAGGAGTACGGTTCCAGAGCCAAGACTGTGCGTGGAGGTAAGCCCCACCAGATCCAACTGGTAGCGATCCACCTCCCGCACTAGTTCCGGCTCCTTCCCCCACAGAGAGGTGACGTTCCACGTCCCCAGAGCCAGCCTCTGCTGCCCGGGTCTGGTCCGTCGAGGTCCCTGACCATCACTGCCACCCGTGTGACAGCGCACCCGACCCCAGCGGTTTTTCCCATGAGTGGTGGGCCCACAGGATGGATGGATGGGAGGCACCACGTAGCTTCTTCGGGCTGTGCCCGACCGGGCTCCGTGGCAAACCCGGCCACCAGGCGCTCGCTGTCGGGCCCTCCCTCTGGGCCTGGCTCCAGACGGGGGCCCCGGGCTTCCTCCGGGCAGGGTCTCTCCTTTCCTTTCCCTTTCTTTCATGAAGTCGTTTTTGAACCATTCTTAGTCTGGCCCCTCGCCTGAGACCAATTTGCCTTGGAAGACCCTACCAGGAGCACTAGGCTCCAGACAACACAGCTCTCAGGTTCATAGGGACACACAAACCTCTCCACCACGATAAGGTGATGGTTCCCAGAGAGGAACATGTGTTTTATAAAAACAGGTGAATTCAAAACGCACATACTGTTTTGTCTCAGATGACTTGAGACTCGACCCGACTTGAATAACTACAGACTTGAAGTCGTCTCAAAAAACTTGAAACTTGACTTATACTCGTAGTCGAGTCTTCGAAAGACTTCAGATTTGACTTGGACCTTGTCTTGATTGACTTGAGACTTTACTTGGACTTGTCTTAAATAACTTGAGATAACTTCAATCTTGACTTGAACTTTTCTCAAATGATTCTGAGACCTAATTTGTATGTGTCTGAAATGACGTCAGACTTGAATTCTCAAAAAACTTAAAAACTTCACAACTACTCGTCTCGAAAGACATTAGATTTGACTCAGACTTATTTAAAATAACTTGAGACTTTACTTGGACCTTTTTTCTCGATTGACTTTGGATTTGATCTGGACTTGTCTTAAATTATTTGAGATGTCGAAGTCGTCTCAGAAAACTTGTACTCGCTAGACGTCAGATTTGACTTGGGCTTGATTTTGATCATTTTGATCAACATTGTTCATTACATTACATCACATTACATTACATCACATTACATTACATTATATCACATTACATTACAGTTCATTACATTACATCACATTATATCCTAAAAGAAACCCCATAATTAAAGGGGAAAAATGGAAGAAACCTCAGGGAGAGCAACTGAGGAGGGATCCCTCTCCCAGGACGGACAGACGTGCAGTAGATGTCGTGTGTACAGGATAAACAACATAGTACAAATACAACATTTGACAGAAATGATGTTGTGTTGAAAAAGAAAAAGTTTGGATGAATCCAGGAAAATGTCAAAAGGCTTCCCGGTGTCCAGCAGGACCAGGGCAGCAGGCGCAGCCACGATTCATGATCCTGACGTAAACTTTATCAGTGGCAACCTGCCACATGAGAGACAGACACTCTGGGGATGATGCCCCGGATGATGAGTTAGTAACATACATTTACATCAATGCATACAGATAGAGAGGGAGAAGAAGAGAGGGAGGGGAGGAGAGAGGAAGAGAAGGAGGAGAGCAGGGAGGTATCCCCTGGCAGTCTAAGTCTATAGCAGCATAACTAGGGGCTGATCCAGGGCAAACCTGAGCCAGCCCTAACTATAAGCTTTATCAAAAAGGAAAGTCTTTAGCCTGCTCTTAAATGTGGAGAGGGTGTCTAATTTATAAGGTACTATGAGATCTTTAAGATATGCTGGAGCCTGACCATTAATTGCTTTGTAAATCAGGAGAAGGATTTTGAATTCTATTCTGTATTTTACCGGGAGCCAGTGCAGTGCAGCTAATACAGGAGTAATATGATCCCATTTTCTTGCACATTACATTACATAACATTACAGTTCATTACATTACATTATATTACATTACATTACAGTTCATTACATTACATTATATTACATCACATTACAGTTCATTACATTACATTATATTACATTATATTACATCACATCACATCACATTACATTATAGTTCAGAAATGATTTGAGATTTGATTTGGACATGTTTCAAGTGGTGTCAGACTTAGTCTCAAATTACTAGATTAGATTTTGCTAATTTCTCAAATCACTTTGGACTTGACCCAAAATACTCAAAGATCTATTGATGTAAAAGAGAAGACAGCACAACCAAACACATAACTGCACTATTTTTCTTTTTTAAAGCCTGAAAACTGGACATTAGTTATTCTAGCACTACTCCGGTGACCTAATTTATTTAATACATTTGCTTTAAAACTGATTATATTTCACTGAGATTACTCACTGAGGCCTTTGAAGAACTGCACATGGTGCTTCAGGCTTTCAAATTGTAATTTATTTTCTTCATAACTTGCAAATTGAATTAAGTCTAATAAGCAGGTTAAAACATTATTATTTCCAGGCTTGCTTCATCATTGTGACATGATACAGTGTGTATGGCTTCTCTGAGAGGGGGAGGAAATTGCCAATAAACTGGTTAGAGAGGAGAGGGAGCATCAGGCACGACTCGGTGGTCAAAACCTGCTGCGAGCTTTTATAAATGTTACAGGAGTTCACAAAAAAAGTCAATATTCCACTCCAGGTCCACGGGAGCAGCGTGAATCAAGCAGCGTCCACACTGTTTTATGCATTCTGTTGTATAATACAAGCGCTGTGGGCAAAACTCAACAAAATTATATTCAGCTGGTGTCACTTTAAAAACTGCAGTATGAATCATATTTCATTTTTCTTTATAGCAACAGCCTGACACTGAGCTGCCACAGAGCTCCTGGCTGGAGTCATACTTTAGTTTAGTTTATTACTTTATTTGACAGGGACAGTGCATATTAATAACATTTCTGAAAATATGCCACAGTTAGCCAGAAAGACACATTTTCATCTGCAGTCCCCGGACAGACAACAGTCAGGGGAAATAGTTACAGGGCGTCCCGGTGTCGAGACGATGTTTCCTAATAACTTCCGTGATCATGATTTCATGTAGCGCCACCATGAGACGGAGGGTCGACACTGGCCAACGGTGTGTGTGTGTGTGTGAGTGTGTGTGTGTGAGTGTGAGTGTGTGTGTGTGTGTGTGTGTGCGTTTGAGTGTGTGTGTGTGTGTGTGTGTGTGTGTGTGTGTGTGTGTGTGTGTGTGTGTGTGTGAGTGTGAGTGTGTGTGTGTGTGTGAGGTTTAGTTTGTTGGTCTGTCTGTCAGCTGCCGGCATGATCTTCATGAAACTTGGTGGAAGGGTGAAGCGTGGCCGAGGAAGAACACATTATTATTATTATTATCTTTCACTTATGGAAACAGCCTTGGTCTTTGCTCTCCGTTTGTCCTTCTATTTCTTTTTATTAGCAGAATTTGATCAATTTAGTGGAATAGATGTTTTAAGTTGAGAAGAGCCGTATGATTACATGATTTTATCCCATTCATGTGTGCATGGAGCCAACAGGAAGTCAGACGGCTCGGCCAGAAGCAGTCGTGGACGTACGGCTCTCAATCGGCTTGGCTCAGAAAGGAAGCTAGAGAGCGTGCTCTGAGGGACACGTGGGGTTTCTGCAGCTTTCACAAATATTAATCAGGCGTCATCTTTGAACGTCCATTTTCCCCTTAACACAGCCTCCAGGTTCAGATCCTGAGGGGCTCAACCTTCAACCAGAGAGGGCCGTTCAACTCATCCTGGTGTCACAAATCACGCATTGTTATCATATAGTCATTTCTATACATGCAAGAGTAAATTCCAGGCTTCAAACTAGTAAAATCAGCTGTAAAATGCAAGGATTCTGATTTTGCCATCTTTGTAATTGGATATATTTTCCTCACATTCAGGTTTCTAAAGCCAGAGACTTTTTAAATAAGCATTTTCGAATGTACTGGCTGCAAAGAGAGAAGAGAAGACAAATAAGGATAAAAGAGGAGCAGAGAAATGAGACGAAAGGAGGTATTTTAATCCTGAAGTCAGCAACAAATCACACACTAATGGGCACACACAAACACACACACACACACTTCCTTTCAAAAGAAATCTGCAAACACAAGCACAACAATAGGCTATTAAATGACGTGGTTTTCCATCCACCCGTCTGTCTGTGCTACGTTTGAACTCAGCAGACATTTGCAGAAGAACACATCTTCTTCCCGTCTGTCACAACAGTAATCAATCAGTAATCCATACATCCCTTAGAGCCCGTTTCCTTTCTATGTAAATGACGTTATTGTGCTTGCTGATGCAGGGATCCATAGCTTTTGTCCAGCAGTGAATGGAGGCCAGTGGACCTATATTTGTCATCCAATAAACCTCTAAACCTCCCTCCTCCTCTTCCTCAGGCAGCTCATACAATACACTCCTACACACCTCTTTGTGTGTAATTAGATTAGGCTGCACATACTTCCATGTGGCCCACATAATATCTCCAGCGGCTCAGTTTTAATTTTCATTCCTCAGCAGCTTTCTGCGGCTCATTAAAGTGGCGATCGCCATTGTTTTTGTTTTCTCGCTCCGTCTTTGATGCTAAAAGCTCAGCGATGGTTCTTTACACCACAACTCCCAGAGGTCAAGTCAACCACGCAGTGTGAGCAGGACTGTGACACATCTTTACTCAAACGTTCTGTCGAAATGTGAGTTTCTTTTTGTGTTCTTCGTTGTGTCAACAAGGCCAATCACAAAGATATATCAAATGTTATTTATTCTGAATATAGAGGAAACAGCTGGCGTATCTCCACTGTGTATCGGCCAATTGTTTAAGCGCGTGTTGAAGTAAGTGTCATATTGGAGGGTCACCGGTTCGATTCCTGGCCCCTGCGGTCAACATGTCGAATCCACGTATGTTTTCTTTGAGGTAAGAAGATTCGCCGGACATGAAGTGCAGTTTGTTCTTGTTGGCGGCCTTTACGTGAAATTACACAACTGCAGTTGTAATCCAGACAAAGAAGTTTCTCTCCATCAAACAATTAACTCAAATGGAGCGGATGGAAACTTTGCATTCGTTTGTCATTTCTTTTGATGCGTTCCTGGATATTTGTTACACATGTGGATGGAAACATCACCAACATGGACACAGTGGACATGATGACGATCAAGTCCTTATACCTAAATTACAAATACATTGTCAAGAGTCCAAGTATTGGAGTGCTTTGCTAAGGACACGGACGCACCAGCCGTTAAAGCAACTCAAACTACTTGATTTAAGTCCAGAGAAGATTATTAAGTTAAGTTAACGACACAAGATACAGACGAGTTTTCACTGCAGTATAAGAACACATGCAGGTTATCTTTAGTGTTATAGCCAAGTGACCATGTGTGGACACTTTCCATCTGTTCTCCAGCCACAAACACTCATTACACAAAATGACTCAATTTAAATTTACACAAAAGTCACAAAAAATAAAAACTCACAACCATCACGCTCATTGAGACAGACAGAGCGAAAGAGCAAAGTCAGACTCGCAGCTCTTCTTTATTTCCCAATGGCAGGTTTCTATTTAAAGTCCAGGGTGTCGGACCTTCCCACCGGCACATGAGAGCAGCAGGACGGCTGCAGCTTTGTGAGGGAGAAGTCTGTTTCTGTAGATCCATGTTTTTATGAGGTACGCCATTTTATAAATATATAATATATATATTTATATATAATATATATATTATATATAATATATAATATGTGTAATATATGTATAAATATAATAATAACAATAATAATAACATTATCTCATTTAAATATGTGCAAATAAGCACCAAAACTATTTGCTTGGCAGCCACGTTGGTGTTTACGAGTTGTCCGTCTGAATCTCGTGAATGCGATATCTCAGAATGCCTGGAAGGAAAATGGGACGTAGGTTAAGTGCGTTGCGTACGTTAAAGTCAACGTTTCACACACGACATGAACAGCGACCTCCTGAAAGTCCTATGTTTGTTTGACCCAAACATCCACCCTGACCTCCTCCCACGTTTTGTCGCACTATATATCACGTCACCCGGAGCACGGAAACATCGTGCTCATCAGCAGCTAAAAACACTTTTATTTCCTCATGTGCACAGATTCAAAAGAACATACTGAAGTCTGATTCACACCTGCAGCGTTCAGATCAGAGAGCTATGAATGGAGGAGTGATTACGGGAGGGGGGGGGTACTAATGCTCTCTCTGCAGGTCACAGAAAGTGTTGAGCTGCAAGAAACATTCGGGATTTCTCTCCACCAACGGGAGCAGTAACCATGGCAACAGGCATCAAAGATGAGTGGCCGTGCAGGCGTGTACACACAGACACACACACACACACACACACACACACACACACACACACACACACACACACACACACACACACACACACACACTGCAGAGCTATGAGGACACCAGACCTAATCTCTTCTTGTTAACTGTAAAGTGCTTTTCAACATTTCCCACAACAGTCACACAAACAACAAATCACACGAATATTATACAGAATTTACACAAAAATCTAAGAAATTCACAAAGAATATTTAAATAAATGACACAATCGACAATCGCACAAAGAATGACACGAACGTTAAATATGATAAAACTATGACGACGCTAAATGATGATTCATGCAGGACAACATCTCAATCTGCTGCTCACTTGTTTATTATGTTCAAACCTTCACAGAAGCTGAGTCTGTGCTCCAACCCTGGAACATGAATAATGCACGACGTACAGGATGTTTGTGTGCATCGAGAGTCAAAGTGAAACCAGAACATCCAGGTAACATTTTTAATAAAGTTAATAAATAAAACTTGATCTGTGGAACAGTCTGTGTTTAGATAAAGATGATATAAAGACATTTAATGTTGCTTATAATTCAGTTTGAAGTGGCCACGCTGAGAGAAACGTATCGAGATACAGAAGCTAACGGTCGACACTTTGAGGCACTTTACTTTATCAGCAGCTAATACATGATGTATAGATTAAACCAGCTGCAACGTTATGAACACATGAATGCATCAGTAAATATAAAGAATATCATATATTATTCTGAAAGAGACCATTTTGCATATTGAGTACTTTTACTTTTGGTACTTTAAGTGTACTATGATGCTGATACTTTCACAAAGATAATATTCTCTAATGAACTCGGTTATAAAACATTTAATTCAAGATAAATCTTTGTTTCCAAACTAACATGAATGTGTGGAAGAAGGAAACACAGCATGTTTGTATACCCTCAGTGTGTGTGTGTGTGTGTGTGTGTGTGTGTGTGTGTGTGTGTGTGTGTGTGTGTGTGTGTGTGTGTGTGTGTGTGTGTGTGTGTGGCCAGGTGTCCAAATATTCCTGTCAGCCAGCTGCCATACTGGAACAAAAATGACGGAACACTAACCAATAATTACAGGAGGAGGAAGACAGGAAGTGAGAGAGTTTCTGCAGACAGCTGCAGACAGTCGAGTAGATAACTGTAGACCACACACACACACACACACACACACACACACACGCACACACACACACATAGTATCCTGCAGTCAGTTTCTTCTTTACAGACTCAGATCCTCATCAGATCGAGAGTCACAACGGGCTCATCTACGGTATTATCGTGATATCTGTAGAATTAAAACAGGAAATTAATAAATAAATAAAGCTATCAGTCAAATTCATCTTTTTGCGTTTTGTCTCTTTTGGCAAATGAATTACAATCTGAGTGTCGGGAGGAGAAAGAGAGAGATGGAGATTAGAGAGGCGCAGGATTATTTACACTAATAATTATTATTTTTAAATATCATGGTTATCGCCCATACTGGTACATCACCCCTAATATACATATATAATAATAATAAAGTATTATTATTCTTAGCAGTAGCATGTCTCCACTTCTGAAAACAATCCGGCTCTCTTGAAAAGACAGAAAAAGAAACAAGTAAAAAAATTGAATTAAAAAGAAATTGCTAATTGCTTGTAAAAAACACACACACACACACACACACACACACACACACACACACACACACACACACAGTTAGCATGACAACCGCTGTAAATGCAGCAGTGAAGAAGAGTCTGTGTTTACTGCGTTCACTAAGCTGCTGTTTAATCAAACATCAACTACACACAAACAGATGTGTGTGTGACGAGAACACAACAAGCAGCTGCAGGAACCTATTTGTTCCAGAGAACACAATAACCAGCTTGTCGGCCGGTTATTGTCTAATACTAATAATAATATAGTTCATATAATACACAGAAAATGATCTTTTGCCTTATGCATAAGAGACACACAACTACAAAGAGATCAAACGATTACAAACAGACACACAAAGAGTGTGAAGAAGCACAACGTGCGTCCTGCTCCTCTGCAGCTCTCATGCAGCGTGAGGTTCTGGACGGCAGCACCCCCCCAACAGGGAAACGTGTTCAAATGTGGGAACATACAAGCTTAGGTCTGTGTTAAAAAATAATCCATTCATTATTCATTCATTAGGGAGGAATGTTCCCCACCACTGCTGGCAGACAGAGCACTTAACATACGGGGAACACATGAAGCAGGACGGGTGAACACATGAAGCGGGACGGGGGAACACATGAAGCGGGACGGGTGAACACATGAAGCGGGACGGGGGAACACATGAAGCGGGACGGGGGAACACATGAAGCGGGACGGGTGAACACATGAAGCGGGACGGGGGAACACACATGAAGCGGGACGGGTGAACACATGAAGCGGGACGGGGGAACACATGAAGCGGGACGGGTGAACACATGAAGCGGGACGGGTGAACACATGAAGCAGGACGGGGGAACACATGAAGCAGGACGGGGGAACACATGAAGCGGGACGGGTGAACACATGAAGCGGGACGGGGGAACACATGAAGCAGGACGGGTGAACACATGAAGCGGGACGGGGGAACACATGAAGCGGGACGGGTGAACACATGAAGCAGGACGGGTGAACACATGAAGCGGGACGGGGGAACACATGAAGCGGGACGGGTGAACACATGAAGCGGGACGGGGGAACACATGAAGCGGGACGGGTGAACACATGAAGCGGGACGGGTGAACACATGAAGCAGGACGGGGGAACACATGAAGCGGGACGGGTGAACACATGAAGCGGGACGGGTGAACACATGAAGCGGGACGGGGGAACACATGAAGCGGGACGGGTGAACACATGAAGCGGGACGGGGGAACACATGAAGCAGGACGGGTGAACACATGAAGCGGGACGGGGGAACACATGAAGCGGGACGGGTGAACACATGAAGCGGGACGGGTGAACACATGAAGAAGGACGGGGGAACACATGAAGCAGGACGGGGAACACATGAAGCAGGACGGGTGAACACATGAAGAAGGACGGGTGAACACATGAAGCGGGACGGGGGAACACATGAAACAGGACGGGGAACACATGAAGCAGGACGGGGGAACACATGAAGCAGGACGGGGAACACATGAAGCAGGACGGGGAACACATGAAGCAGGACGGGGAACACATGAAGCGGGACGGGGAACACATGAAGCAGGACGGGGGAACACATGAATGAATCCTTCCCCAGACTGAAACACTGTGTGGTTTACATGAAAATCCACTTCCTGCTGAACTCAAAGAAATCTGTCGTCCCGCCTCAGGAGCAGCACTCAGACCATCTGCTCTCCAGAGTCTCGCCTCAGGGATCGTTTCATTGAGACGGCAGAGATCACGTTAGCGTCACAACGTGCAACAGGCTCCGTCTGTCCGAGGCTGAAAGCTGAGCGGAGAAGAAACCTGAACCTCAATCACCTTCTGAATATTACCGTTGGTTTAAGTTATTATTCATTCACTCGTGACAGCCTGAGCTGAGTCACCCAGCCATTCAAGTCTTTCTCAAAACCTGCCGTGAAGAGAAAGGTTGGCGACGAGCACAGACAATTTCAGGAAAAGTGGGAGACTATTGTTTTGTTGTTTTGTCTGATATGTCGCCAATCTTAAAACATGTCTACTGCAAACAAAGAGAGCGATGCGGCAGTCGCAGCTAGCTACGTGGTGAGTGAGATGATTGCTAAGGCGAGAAAGCTATTCAAAGACGGCGAGTTCATCAAAAAGTGCATGTTACCGGCTGTAAGTAGAGTCTGTCCGGAAAAGAAGGGTCAGCTAAGCAACATCAGCCTTTCAGCCCACACAGTGGCAGAGCGCATGTCTGACCTGTCGGGTAACATATACGATCAACTGCGTGAGAAAGACAAACATTTCCGTGCATACTCAGTCGCTCCTGATGAGAGCACAGACATCACTGACACTGCGCAGCTCGCAATGTATGTCCGCGGTGTTGACGACAATTTTGAAGTGATGGAGGAGTTGCTCAAAGTGATTCCAATGCATGGCCAGACCACCGCTCAGGAAATATTCCGCCAGCTGTGTGACGCCATTGTGGATGCCGGTGGAAGAGGTTTGCTGGAATAACAACCAACGGAGCGCCATCAATGACAGGGAGGAGAAATGGACTGGTGGGAGACGAGGGTGTAGAGGAGGCCATTGCTCTGCACTGCATTATCCATCAGCAGGCCCTTTGCAGCAAATGCCTGAAGTTTGACAATGTGATGTCTGTCGTTGTGAAATGCATCAACCATATCAGATCCAGGGGCTTAAAGCACCGCTAGTTCCGCGCCTTTTTGGAGGAAATAGAGTCAGCATATGAGGATGTGCTCTACTTCACCGAGGTACGTTGGCTCAGCAGGGGAAACGTCTTGAGTTGAGAGCAGAAGTGAAAGCCTTCATGGAGAAGGATGGGATGGCTACTCCTGTGCTAAGTGATCCAAATGGCTCATGGACTTAGCTTTTCTTGTTGACGTCACACAGGAGCTGAATGTACTGAACAAGACATTACAAGGCCAGGGGCAGCTGGTCAGTGCTGCCTATGACAACGTCAGAGCATTCTCCACAACACGTGTGTTATGGAAAGCCCATCTCTCTCAGACAAACCTCTGCCATTTCCCAGCATGCAAGGCACTCATGGATGTGGGCACACCATTGAGTGGTGAGAAGTATGCTGATGCCATTGTAAAGCTACAGGAGGAATTTGATCACAGGTTTGCAGACTTCAAGACACACAGAGACAATTTTCAAATGTTTGCTGACCCCTTCTCCTTCGATGTGCAAGACGCCCCTCCTGTGCTTCAAATGCAGTTCATTGACCTGCAGTGTGATTCTGAACTCAAAGCCAAGTTCAGGGAGGTGATTGGAGAAGCAGACAAGCTTGGACAATCTTTGGGAGAATTGCCCCCCAACTTCCCTGAGCTTTCCAGGATGTTCAAGCGGACCATGTGCCTTTTTGGGAGCACATATCTGTGTAAAAATCTCTTCTCCACCATGAACTGGTGAGAAGAGAAGAGAAGGGTCCCCACCTTTAAGTTCCTGGGGGTTCAAATGTCGGAGAGCCTCAGCTGGACAGCACACACCACTGCAGCAGTTAAGAAGGCCCAGCAACGACTACACTTCCTGAGGGTGCTACGGAGGAACAGACTGAACAAGAAGCTGCTGGTGTTCTTCTGCTGTCATACTCCATCTCTGTGTGGTCTGCTGGATGTTCAGCTGCGGACAAGGAAGCCCTGCAGAGAGTGATTAGGATGGCTGCCCCCTGCCCTCTCTGGAACACATCTCCACCTCCCGCTGCCTCAGCAGAGCAAACACAATACTAAAGGACAGCTCTCCCCCAGGTCACAGACTGCTCTCTCTCCCCCAGGTCAGACTGCGCTCTCTCCCCCAGGTCACAGACTGCTCTCTCTCCTGCCTTCTGGCAGAAGATACAGGAGCTTCAAATCAGTTTCTACCCCCGTCAGGCTGCTTAACCTCCACACCTAATGCAATAACCATCTTCACACACATACACACTCTGAATGCACTTTAAAAAAGTATAAACTATTTCTATATCAATATTTCTAACTATTTATTCATGATTGCTTGTGTTGTCTGTCCTACTGCCGTGTTTTTAATGTTATGTCTGTCTTTGTATTTTGTGCACTCTGAGTCTCGTTGTACTTTTGTATAATGACAATAAAAGGCTTTAACTTTAACTTTAATAAGTCAAAGTACAGGTTCACACTTACTGGTGAGCATCTTCAAGTCATAGTGAGGGTCTCAATTGCTTCCTCCCTCAAGCGAAATGTGGCTCAGCTGCGTAAGAGGAAGCGCTGCCAGGTCTCTGGCAGCAAGGAGTAGGTTAGAGAAGCCTATGTTCTGAAGAACTGTTCATGTTCTGAACTGTTATTACTAAAGATTGAGAAGATTGGATCAGTTGTACTTTTGTTGTCCAGCCTCACCCAGACTCTACCCCCAGGTAAATTGAGTTTGAGACATCTGGTTTAAAGGGTTATGAAAAAACAAACATCCGCAGCAGATTAACCAGAATACAGAGCGACACGAGTCCCACGGAGCGACACGAGTCCCACGGAGCGACACGAGTCCCACGGAGCGACACGAGTCCCACGGAGCGACACGAGTCCCACGGAGCGACACGAGTCCCACGGAGCTCGTTGAGACTGTTTAGCAGCGATTAGGCTTCTGACAGCGACGACAAAGTGTCCCTGTAGCCCACCGAGTGTTAGAAGCACCTTTAATGTTTCTGTGCACACGTGTGTGTAATAAAACATGCTCTCAGGCCTGTGTTTACCATTCAGGTGCGTTTGAATGTGTGTGTTAAACGTCTTTTCCGCTGCTGCTTAATGTTTGATAGATGGGGAGCGGCGGCCCTGCCTCATGTATTTTTAAAAGCAAAAGTTAGCGAGGCGTTCGCTGTGCTTTGTTCTGCCTGTCAGCTGGCCTACTTTAAACTTTGCTACAACGGCAGCATTTGATGTCGACTCCACCGGCAGCCGGGAACATTTCACACCTCTGGAGCACAAAACGCAGCAAACAATGTGTACAAGTACTCCTGACTTAAGTTTGTACTGCGTGTGTGTACTACGTGTGTGTACTACATGTGTGTACTGCGTGTGTGTACTACATGTGTGTACTACATGTGTGTACTACATGTGTGTACTGCGTGTGTGTACTGCGTGTGTGTACTGCGTGTGTGTACTACATGTGTGTACTACATGTGTGTACTACATGTGTGTACTACATGTGTGTACTGCGTGTGTGTACTACATGTGTGTACTACATGTGTGTACTACATGTGTGTACTACATGTGTGTACTGCATGTGTGTACTGCATGTGTGTACTGCATGTGTGTACTACATGTGTGTACTACATGTGTGTACTACATGTGTGTACTGCATGTGTGTATTTCATATTTCAGTGCCGTGTGCAGAACTGCTTCTCAAAAACACAGAATCTTTAAGTTTTTAAAAAACCTTCAACGTTGTCATCTCCCCTCAGCGTCTCCGACGGACCCGCACAAATACTTTATTGGGGAATTATCGTATTTCCAATATATATTGTTGGGCCCAACATCTTGTGAGCGTCCTGACGGACATCATGTGCTGCACGGATCACCAGATAACGGATCACCAGATAACGGATCACCAGATAACGGATCACTAGATAACGGATCACCAGATAACGGATCACTAGATAACGGATCACCAGATAACGGATCACTAGATAACGGATCACCAGATAACGGATCACTAGATAACGGATCACCAGATAACGGATCACCAGATAATGGACATGAGATAAAAGAGAAGTTAAGAAAAGAGAAGGAGAATCTGTTTCCTAAAGAGATGTAATGTAATTATAATTGAGTAAATGTTCTTTGGGGATCCTTCCTTTGACAGTATTATGAATGAATGAAGCAGATTTCAGCTCAACATTCATTCTGTGAACTAGAACAGCTGTTAACACCAATCACCTGCCCTCCTTAAGTAATGAGTCTATAGAAGAGTAGTAGTTTAAATCAACATCAACACAACATGTGTGTATGTGTGTGTGTGTGTGTGTGTGTGTGTGTCGTCACCTGTGTGCATGAGCAGCTTCCTGTGCATTTTTCCAACATGTGTTCACTTTATTGTGATTAATGTGGATATAAATCAATAAACTGTACTTATGCATGTGTTTCATATATTTCTCATGTGTGTGTGTGTGTGTGTGTGTGTGTGTGTGTGTGTGTGTGTGTGTGTGTGTGTGTGTGTGCGTGCATCTGAATGTGTAACTTTATTGTTAATAACCTGGTGCCAGTTTTTACCCCTGAGTATGAATTATTCACGCACAAAACACACACATCCATATTGTTGTGTTTTTCTGTGTGTGTGTGTGTGTGTGTGTGTGTGTGTGTGTGTGTGTGTGTGTGTGTGTGTGTGTGAACACACGGCCGGTCTGATCCATATAAAACCGTTATGGTTTATTGATCAGCGGTTATGAATTATGAGCGTCTGCGGAGCCGCTGGGATGATGAATATTTAACCTGCATCACACAATAGAAGAATATGAATGTTGTTTGCGTAATGAAGCGACGTTAAATGTACTGTGTGTTAATGTGGTGTGAATAAAGTGTGTCCATAATGTTGCAGGTGTGTGTCCAGCTGGTCTCTGATATCTTAAGTCTGTAAGTAACTTTGTGAAAGAGGAGGAGACACTTCTAATGAAGTCGGTCTGCACAATGTGTCGGCTGTAGAACATGTGTTTCATTATAAACCTCGTGTTCTGTGATTCTGTCCGTCAGTGGCTCCAAACCAGCAGGACCAGAGTGACGCTCTCATGCCGACTCAATGCTCACACATTTAAAACTGCTTCACGAGCGACACGTCATCACTCCCACACAAGGAGACACTCACACACCGCTGGGGTTCAATATCTTGCCCGAACACGCTTCGACATGTCGTATCCATGATATAAAATCCATTTGAGAAAACTTGAGCACAGAAATGTAAATCATGGCGGGGAGTCCTTCTCCAATAACCACCAGAAGATTCAGGTAGATATATATTATTAGATAGATAGATATTATATTCAGATAAATGGCTAATTGTGTCATAAAATAACAACTTAACACAACGTTTTGTATTAAGCTGCTGTTTGAAAATGTCTTTTCTTTTAAGTGACAAAGTGAAATCCCTCGTCAGCCCGAACACAGGAAGTAAATAATGAAGCTTTAATGGCCTGTAAGACGTTTACTGGGTAATAAAACATACTGCTCCCACAAGCCCAGCTGTAATAACACACGTTGCTTTAGATCGTACTGCTTACTGTACATGTGCGTCTCATTGATTTACTGCTTTCATTATGCAGCCGACCTCTTTATCAGTCCTCAAACTTTACAACGAAGTAGGTCAGTGGTCACGCTCACGACCATCTTCTCATCGGATCTACACTCAAGGTTTCTTAAGTTTTACCAAAGTTCAACTAAAAGCACTGAAAGTTTAAAAACATATTGTTTCCTGGAAGCCAAACCAAAAATAAAACCAAAGTATGAATATAGTTATAAAACACTGAGATTTAAATGTGCAGGTTTTGCACTCGTAGAGAAAACATGTTATCGTAAAACAATAAAGAAAAAGGATTTATATTAAATATATATAAGAATACACACCAATGTCTTACTTTGCAAAGATAAACTGCAGATGTGTGTGTGCAGAGATGTAGGTCTTGTCAATCTGCCAATGTATGTTAAGGTATGTGTGTGTTATTTACACACTAGGTAGTGTGTACACGCACAATATACCATGAAGCAACTTAAGATTTGATTATTTTATATAAATTGTCCTTATACATGTTGGGTTTAATTGTACGTAACCTACTTTGGTACACTTATATATTTATATTCATTCATGTTTATTAAGGACAGATTGTACACAAAGTTCACTTCTAAATATCCTCAGTCGTTGTTTTGATGTTCTTAACCTCGTGGTGTTGTGGCGTTCTCTCCTCTCCTGTGTCTCTCATGTTTCTGCTTTGACGTCTGAAGTTCCCTGGTTGCACCGACAGCTCACTGCTGCCCCCTGAGGCCGGAGGGCACGACACACTCCCTGCTGCGTC
This sequence comes from Cottoperca gobio, assembly GCF_900634415.1. Taxonomy (NCBI): domain Eukaryota; kingdom Metazoa; phylum Chordata; class Actinopteri; order Perciformes; family Bovichtidae; genus Cottoperca; species Cottoperca gobio. The sequence goes on along the minus strand of NC_041368.1, from coordinate 24,178,608 downwards.
ATGTGATGCAGACCTTTGACATTCTCCAACAGTGAAGTTTCCTAATGATGATTTTTATTCAACTTTATTGATTTAGCACCTTCCAAAAGTACCGTGAAAGTGCTTCACTAACGAAGACAAGAGAGCAGAGAAACTAAATCCCTGTGAAATCCCTAGTTCCTCGGGTAAACTACGCAAAAGGTTCATTTGTAGAAAACCTTTGTTACACGTAACCGTCGAGGTGTCCAATCAGAAAGTGGTCATACATGTGACAAACTATGTGTTTGTAATGTTTCAGGGAACTAGAAGTGAAGTGTGCAGCTTGTGTTGGAGCTTCTTGTCCAGGAAGTGTTTCTAAATAGAACAAAATGCCTCAAATAACTGCATGTTGTTAAAGCGCGAGACGAATATTACAAACCACATCCTGTAAGTTGTCTCGGGACAGAACTGCTGCGAGTGCATTTAACACGCAGCGTGGCTGAACCCCCCCCAGAGTATTAACCCGGCTCGGAGTGTTGACTGCTGTGTGAACAGGCTCCCCCCGTCATCATGACGGCTCTGTTTACCCGTCACCTGCGCGTGCGTCTCAGCAGGTGAAGCACCAATTACAGCCGGCCGGAGGGCGCGTGCAGAGAAAACAGCTGCAGAAACATTCTGATGCAAAAGGTTTTCTCAGCATCTCACACACACACACACACACACACTCACACACACTCACACACACACACACACACACACACACTCACACACTCACACACACACACACTCACACACACACACACTCACACTCACACACACACACCACACACACACACACACCCACACACACACACACACACACAACACACACACACACACACACACACACACACACACCACACACAGGAATCCAAACGAACCAATTATAAACAAATTCACAGGAAAAAACAAACAAACATTGAAGCAGGTAACCAGCAACCCGAGCGTTCTGAGAGGTTAAATTAACGCTTTTGTCAATGGAGTCTGGTGACTTTGAGGAGAGATGGCTGCCTGACAGCAACAAGCGGTGGAAATATCCTAAATATATTGTACAATTAAACTGAGATTGAGTCTTAAGTTTTGCTGTCGCTTCCTGCTGTTACTCTGTCTCTCTCTGTCTGTCTGTCTGTCTGTCTGTCTCTGTCTGTCTGTCTGTCTGTCTGTCTGTCTGTCTGTCTGTCTCTGTCTGTCTGTCTCTCTGTCTGTCTGTCTGTCTGTCACCAAACTGCATCTACTGTCGGTGATACACTGAACATGGAGAAGTGCCTCATACAACCACACTTCAAAACATACAAACTATACCTGATGACTTTTCATTTTATACTTCTACTGCATTACATTTGAGGGACATATTGTACTTTTTACTTTGCAGATTTACATTTATACAAAATAGTAGATTATAGGTGAAGTTACAGCAGCAAATACAGCAAATCCCCCTTTACAGGCTGCAAAGTGATGAACACTACTTTAAGTATATTTTGATAACACTTTTGTACTTTTACTTTGAACAGTATTTCCACACCTAAAGGTTTGTTATGTTTTATGTCCCTAACTTTCCTCCTCTTCCTCTCTCCTCCCCTCCCTCAGGATCAGGAATCGTGGCTGCGCCTGCTGCTCTGGTCCTGCTGGACACCAGGAAGCCTTATTGACATTTTCCTGGATTCATCCAAACTTTCTTTTTTTCAACACAACATCATTTCTGTCAAATGTTGTATTTGTACTATGTTGTTTATCCTGTACACACGACATCTACTGCACGTCTGTCCGTCCTGGGAGAGGGATCCCTCCTCAGTCTCTCTCTGAGGACAGAGGGTCTAAGGACAGAGGGTCTAAGGACAGAGGGTCTGAGGACAGAGGGTCTAAGGACAGAGGGTCTAAAGACAGAGGGTCTGAGGACAGAGGGTCTGAGGACAGAGGGTCTAAGGACAGAGGGTCTAAGGACAGAGGGTCTGAGGACAGAGGGACTAAGGACAGAGGGTCTAAGGACAGAGGGTCTGAGGACAGAGGGTCTAAGGACAGAGGGTCTAAGGACAGAGGGTCTAAAGACAGAGGGTGTAAGGACAGAGGGTCTAAGGACAGAGGGTCTAAGGACAGAGGGTCTAAGGACAGAGGGTCTAAGGACAGAGGGTCTAAAGACAGAGGGTGTAAGGACAGAGGGTCTAAGGACAGAGGGTGTCGTAACCTGTACAGTCTGTAAACACTGAGACAAATGTATAATTTGTGATATTGGGCTATACAAATATTTTTTTTTTTAATTTGATTTGAACTTTCCTTGACGTAGTGGTTTTAAACCAGTCGACTTCTCCTCCCTGTCATGCTGTGAACAGGGGAAGTCAGGTGAACAGGTGAGCAGGTGAGCAGGTGAACAGGTGGAGTCATGTGACCGGGACAGGTGGGGGAGTCTGAGGACATCTGGTGGTTCAAACTTTTATAGTTTTGATAGTTTTTGCATAATATGGCATTGGTTTCTCCGTTATAAAACAATCGAACGCTCCATGAAACTTGTCTTTACAGTCAACATGTATGAGTTCACATAATAAAGATATTACTGCACTGGTTGTGTCTTTTGTCGTTTGCTATTAAGAAGTTAAGTGAAGCCTCGTGACACTTTTATAGGTGAAGACGAGCGTTATGCTTTCAGTTTGTTAGTCAAAGTCTCTCCGACTCGTGTTGAGCAACTGCAGCAGCAGGAAGCCGGCGTGAGCAGAACAGCGAGTGGGAAAAGTCGGGATTCGCTCAGAAGTTCGATGGGCCTGCTCGGTACATATCGGACACTAAAAGATGTGTTGGTTCAACTAGCAGCTCTGAGGTGAAGAGGAGACACCAGTCTTCTTCTTTGTCCTCTCCTGCCTGGTGATCTTGTTCAGTTCTCTCTACTTCCTTGGAGAGATGGGGAGAGGTAAAACCAGAGAAGCAGAGGGGGAGGAAAGACAGAGAAGAGAGGAAGAGAGGGGGCGGGAGGCAGAGAAGCCATTTTATAACTGAGTGACCTGGAAATGTCAGAGATGAGGAGCAAGAGTTTCTACAACACACACACTTATTCTCTGTAACTCGCACTGATACAGATTCATACACACTTTCTTTCAGACAGCCCTGCAGGTGGTTCTCCGTCTCTCTTGTAAAAAGGACCTTTTGCCTTTGAAGTAAGTGAATCACAATCAAAAAGAAGCTCCAGCAGGAAAGTTTATTACATTTACTGTGAGGAATGTTTTGCACGCCGGGAGCCTCGACGAGAGGTAACTGATCGATGTCAGTACACTAAAGCTAAATATGTTTCACTGTGTCATGTGTCTAACATGTCATGGAGTGTGCGTTCCAACCGGAGGGTTAGGGACTGTACGCTTCTGAGGAATAATGTAGTTTGGTATTAATTACAGGAAACACAAAGTTCTGAGGCTGAAGGAGCGATGATCATGTTTTCAGTTCGGTGTGATGGTGTGTGTGTGTGTGTTGGTGTAATGGTGTGTGGTGGTGTGATGGTGTGTGTGTGTGTGTGTTGGTGTGTGTTGGTGTGGTGGTGTGTGTGTGTGTGTGTTGGTGTGGTGGGTGTGTGTGTGTGATGGTGTGTGTTGGTGTGTGATGGTGTGCGTTGGTGTGTGTTGGTGTGTGATGGTGTGTGTTGGTGTGATGGTGTGTGTTGGTGTGTGATGGTGTGTGTTGGTGTGATTTATGTGTGTTGGTGTGTGTTGGTGTGTGTGTGTTGGTGTGTTGGTGTGTTGTGTGTTATGGTGTGTTATGGTGTGTTGTGTGTTGGTGTGTTGTGGTGTGTTATGGTGTGTTGTGTGGTGGTGTGTTGTGTGTTGGTGTGTTTGTGTGTGTGTGTGTTGGTGTGTTGTGGTGTGTGTGGTTGTGTGTTTGTGTGCTGGTGTGTGTTGGTGTGATGGTGTGTTGGGTGTGTGTTGGTGTTGGTGTGGTGCTGGTTGTATGTGTTGGTGTGTTGTCTGTGGTGTGTTGTGTGTTGGTGTGTGGTGTGTTGTGTGTTGTGTGATGGTTGTGTGTTGGTGTGATGGTGTGTTGGCGTGGTGGTGTGTTGGTGTGTGATGGCTGTGTGTGTGTTGGTGTGTGATGGCGTGTGTGTTGGTGTGTTGTGTGTTGGTGTGTGTGTTGGTGTGTTGTGTGTTATGGTGTGTTATGGTGTGTTGGTGTGTTGTGTGTTGGTGTATTGTGTGTTATGGTGTGTTGGTGTGTTGTGTGTTGGTGTGTGTGTGTTGTGTTGGTGTATTGTGTGTTGGTGTGTTGTGTGTTATGTGTTGGTGTGTGGGTGTGTGTGTGTGTTGGTAAAGCAAGGCCCACAAGAATCCGAATTGCGAGGCTGATACACACGTTATTTTTCTATATATAATTTCCACAACCAATATCCTGTTGGATATCACAGAGAGTGCAGAAGTTCAAGGCTCATTATTATGATATTATTATAAACCATTATTTTCTGCTAATTAGAAATTAAAAAACATATTCAAGGAAACCTCAAACATTAAAAAGTTGGAAGTTTTAATCTTTTATTTGCCTTCTTTTAACCGTCAACAGAAAAACCACAGACGCACACACACACACACACACACACACACACACACACACACACACACACACACACACACACACACACACACACACAAAGTCTAGTACTAACCCAGAGGATCACAAAAGCTGCAACAAGGATGTGATGCTTCACTGACAGTTTGTTGGACGACCTGGTGAAAGCAAATACCGCTGCAGAGATTCATCTTCATCTTCATCTTCATCCATTCAGGAGTCCAGAGGATTTGTCTGTTGAAGCATTTTCATTTAAGACATCAATTAAAATCTCAGTGGAAAAGGAGAAAAGCGTCACATCCTGAAAAACAAACACAAGACATCAAGTTGAATTTAAACAAATACGCTTCCACCGAGTGGATTCAGCGTGGAACCAGAACCGGCCTGACGGGGTAAACGCCGAGTGAGGCGGTAAATCAACACAAGTTATTTATTTTGGCCTCTGTTTAAAAAGAATATATCTAAAACAGATTAAAAGCAGCCTGAAGGCAGAATGAATAATCACAACACACTCTCTGTAGTTTCCTTTTGAATACGCACACATGCTTGTGACAGGGTGCCCACTTCACTTATATCCCTTTCTTTATTCACTCATTCATGCTTTTCCACATCTCTTCTCCTAATCGAGTCAGGAAGTCATTTGTTTCTGTTTGTCACAAGAGTTTTTGGTTTACTCGCAGTGAAATATTGTTGGAAACCCCTCAGGGTTCGTTTCCCTCTGTGCGAGTAATACAAAGCATTCACCCTTTCATTCGTCTGGTCAGCCAGCAAGTCTTTCATCCCTCTTTCATCCGTCCATTCTGCTATCCATTCATCGAGGCAGTTTATCCGTCTGTTTATTCATTCATCCAACCGGCCAGCGAGCCTTTCATCCGTCCATCAGGCCTTTTATTCATCCAACCATCCATCCATTCATCTCTATATCGTCCACCATTTCATTCAAATCCAAAAAGAAAGCCGGGTTTTCAATATCCAACTATCCCTTCATCCATCCATCCAGGTAGCCTCTTATCCATCCAACGATCAATTCATTCATTCATCATCTATTCATCCAACCATTATCAATCAATTTGTCCGTCCATCCATATGTTCTTTACCAAGCCTTTCATCCTTTCATTCTTCTTTTCATTCATCTATCTGCTATTCATCCATTCATCTATATATCCATTTCTAGTTAGCCTTTCATGCATCCACCCATCTATTCATGAATTTATGATCTATTTATCTAACCATTTTTCCATCCGCCATGTCTTTGACCCATCAATTCACCCCTCCATATCGCTTATCTCTCCTTCTATCCATTAATCTTTCTATTCATCCATTCAGGAAAGCAGTTTTTTCATCCATTCAGTGTCCCCTTCATCTAATTACCCGTCCATCCATCTGCCGATTCATTCAGTCACTTCCTCTCCCCTCGCCTCCACTTCTCTCTATCCAACATTTCTTCTTTTTCCATTAATTCATCCATTCTGCGTCCTGGTTAAATGTTGGACAGATAGAGACAGAGATTTAGTTTTTTTTTTTAATGGTCTCAGACGTTACATCAAATCACATCATCACGCCAAATTACCCACAAGTCTTTGCTCATTTGTCTCATGTTGTGTCCAATCTGTCCGTCTGGCTGCGACGCTCCGCTGGGCAGCGCTGTTCGGCCTGACCGCTCTCTGGATCTGATAATTGGGCCAAAATAAATTAAAAAAGGAAGTGGATCTGCAGGGGACAGGAAGGAAGTGACACACTGAAAACTGTCGGCTGTTAAATCCCTGTTTGAATGTGTGGCAGTTTACAAACATGGACGCTAAGTATAGCTGGAAGCAGGGAAGTCGAAGTGTGAAGAAATGGGCCGGATAAACGGAATCTAACTAGGTCACGTGGCTATGTCCTGCGTTTCTGTTTTATCAAACAACACTGATGAAAAAGTACTTTTTTGGGCCCTTTAGTAGAATTTGCCGTCACAAGAACCCCCTGTGGTGTCCCGCACACAACGTCCTCAGAGAAACCCAGACGCTACTCTCATTGTGTCAAAAGGTAATCAAACTATTCAACTACTTAAAGCCTCGGAAATGTTTTCAGATCTGAAAACTTCATTAGTTTTACTTTCTGCCCAGCAACAGTGACTTGTTAACATCAAACATCAAACATCAAACTTCACAAGTTCCCAAGTTCCATGTTGCTACATTATCTTTCAGCAGGACTCTTTGTCCGACACGTTCTCTCTTTCAGCTCGGTTTATGGCCTCCACCCGATCCATAAGGCTTGTCATACCGTAACTGAGGGTCCGTGTCCGCTGGCCTTCCACGGGAGTATTTCCTGATCTCTGTTCGAGATGGTGACGGTGATGTTACTTTTGCCAGGAGTTTACCGCCATTAACCTGATCTGTAATCCTTTAAAGACGAATTATATTCATGTGGGTAATGGCAAAACTACTCACACGACCTCTCTTCAAAACAATCAGTTTGTTTTCTCCTCTTTCTCCTTCTTCTCCTTCTCCTCCTCCTTCTTCTCCTTCTCCTCCTCCTTCTTCTTGTCCTTCTTCTTCTTCTGCTTCTCCTTTTTCTCTTTCTTCTTCTCCTTCTCCTTCTTCTTCTCCTTCTCCTTCTTCTTCTCCTTCTCCTTCTTCTTCTCCTTCTTCTCCTTCTCCTTCTCCTTCTTCTCCTTCTCATTCTTCTTCTCCTTCTTCTTATTCTCCTTCTCCTTCTTCTTCTTCTGTTTCTTCTTCTTCTGTTTCTTCTTCTCCTTCTCCTTCTTCTCCTTCTCCTCCTCGTTCTTCTTGTCCTTCTTCTTCTTCTGTTTCTTCTTCTTCTCTTTCTGCTTCTTCTTTCCAGTTTCTTTGCATTTTGAATAGTAGAGTGACTTAATTTGAGTTTTATCAAATCTCATTTTCATTTTTGAAATGCGTGCAAAATGAAATACATTGAGAGAAAAATCAAGTTTGTACAAGGCCACGGGCGTTACAGAACAAAATAAATCTCTCTCTCACACACACACTCACACACACATCTATTTTTCTCTATAGCCTCAGGTTGTGTGTTTAGATCATCTGGATTAATGAAGCCATCACAGCTGGACTCCCGCTCGGCTCTCCTTCTCTGAATCTTTGTCCTCCGTCTTCTCTCCTGCTGTCTTTCATCCTCTCGTTCGTTATTTAATCCGTTCTTCTCTTCCCCGAGGTCAGTTATTCCAGCCATCACTTTCTGTTTTACGAACCTCCTCGTCTTCATCCTCCTTCGTCTTTCTCTCCACGCCGCCTGCAGCCACGCAGCTGTGAATTAAGAAGCATGACGACCTCTGACCTCCAGTCACTGATCATCGTCAGTCGACACAGATGCAGATTAGTGATCTGCACAGAATGGACGTGGGGTTGATAAAGATGAAATTAAATGCAGGTTTATTCTTCATATTCATGTTGATGTGTCGTTATAGATTTAGTCCAGGAAGTGGACAAAGATATTAAATATACATTGTATTAAAGTTTAGCTTGATCAACAGCCCAAAACCTAAATATATTCCGGTTATTTCCATATAAACCAGCAAATCTTCTGCCAATCGGAAATAAAATTGACTGATAATTTCAGCTCTATTATGGAATTAGCAGGCGTTTAATATTTGTAAATAATCTTTGTAATTATGCAGAGCTCAACCTGACAAATTTAAATATAAATATATATTTTAACAAACATCCCAAGACTTTAATTAAAAACTTGAACCATATTTATTTTTTTGTCTTAAAAATGACTTGAAAGTTTAATAGATTATTGAAATAGTTCTCTGTATCTCTCTCTCTCTCTGTTAACAGGCTGTCCCCCCCCTCCCAGGAGACAGATATAAGCAGTGTCTCTCTATCTCTACCCGGCAGTCAGTTTGCATTTACTGATTAGCCTTCAGCTAACCTGCGGACGACAGAATCCACCGGCTCACGTCCGTCTGCGTTACAGTCGCCTGATAATTCACCCTGTTGCTTTTGGCAAAACTGCGAGGAGAGAAAAGACAGAAAACTGCATGAAGAGGAGTGAAAAGAGGAGAGACGCACGTGTGGGATTTAGTTTTGAATTATGTTTTTCTTTCGTCCTCGATCATGTCTTCTGTCTTCTCTGAGTGACGTTAATGTGTGAAGTCAGAATATTCAAATAAATCTTTATGGTGTATCAGTCTGGCTGTCAACACTGTAGTATACATTAATCCATCCGTTCTACTGCACTCTGTTTATTTACTGACACGATCGACCATGACATCCTAATTAATCGTCTAGAAAAACTGGTTGGTCTTTCTGACTGTATTAAACTGGTTCAGAACATATATCAAAGGGAGAAAGTATTTTGTCAGGCTTGGAGATCATGTATCAGAGAAGCATGATGCCCACTTTGGAGGCCCGCAGGAGGCGGGGCAGGAGACCACACTAGAGGACGGCGAGACGGACGGAGAGCCTGGGCTGGATGCGGCTGGAGCCACTCAGGAGGCCGGCGGGGAGGCCGGGCAGATTGCGGGCGGAGTCGCTCAGGAGGCCGGGGCGGAGGCCGGGCAGGAGGCGGGCGGAGCCGCTCAGGAGGCCGGCGGGGAGGCCGGGCAGGATACGGGAGGATAGGCCGGGCTGGAAGCCGGTGAAGCCGCTCGGGAGGCCGGACTGGAGTCCGACGGAGTAGTCGCTCGGGAGGCCGGGCTGTAGGCCGACGGAGTAGTTGCTCGGGAGGCCGGGCTGGAGGGCGACGCAGTAGTCGCTCGGGAGGCCGGGCTGGAGGCCGGACTGGAGGCCGACGGAGTAGTTGCTCGGGAGGACGATGGAGTAGTCGCTCGGGAAGCCGGGCTGGAGGCCGGGACTGGGGGCCGGAGGAGCCGCTCAGGAGACCGGGCCGGAGGAGCCGCTCAGGAGACCAGGCCGGAGGAGCCGCTCAGGAGACCGGAGTCACTAGGGTCTCGACAGTCGGGGGGAAAACGGGGATCTCGGGAGTCAAAGGGAACACGTGGGTCTCGGGAGTCAAGGGGAGCGAAGGGGTATGGGGAAGAGATGGGATCACAGGGGATGGGGTATCGAGGGACCGAGGGAGCACAGGGTCTGGGGTATCAAGGGACAGAGGGAGCACAGGGACTGGGGTATCGAGGGACAGAGGGAGCACAGGGGCTGGAATATCGAGAGACAGAAGGAGCACAGGGTCTGGAGTATCGAGGGACAGAGGGAGCACAGGGCCGGGGTATCGAGGGACATAGGGAGCCCAGGGTCTGGGGTATCGAGGAACAGAGGGAGCACAGGGGCTGGTGTATCGAGGGACAGAAGGAGCACAGGGACTGGGATATCGAGAGACAGAGGGAGCACAGGGGCTGGGATATCGAGAGACAGAAGGAGCACAGGGTCTGGGGTATCGAGGGACAGAGGGCGCACAGGGGCTGGGGTATCGAGGGACAGAGGGAGCACAGGGACTGGGGTATCGAGGGACAGAGGGAGCACAGGGGCTGGGGTCTCGAGGGATGGAGGGAGCATAGGGGCTGATATATCGAGGGATGGAGGGAGCACAGGGGCTGGTGTCTCGAGGGACAGAGGGAGCACAGGGGCTGGTGTCTCGAGGGACAGAGGGAGCACAGGGGCTGGTGTCTCGAGGGACAGAGGGAGCACAGGTCTGGGGTATTGAGGGACAGAGGGAGCACAGGGTCTGGAATATCGAGAGACAGAGGGAGCACAGGGGCTGTGGTATCGAGGGACAGAAGGAGCCCAGGGTCTCGAGGGACAGAGGGAGCACAGGGGCTGGGGTCTCGAGGGACAGAGGGAGCACAGGGTCTGGGGTATCAAGGGACAGAGGGAGCACAGGGGCTGGGGTGTCGAGGAACGGAGGGAGCACAGGGGCTGGGGTCTCGAGGGGTAGCTGGGGAACAGCTGGGGTGGATATCAGCAGAGATCCGGCAGCGGGAACTGAAGTCTGCGGAGGTCCGGCAGCGGGAACTGAAGTCTGCGGAGGTCCGGCAGCGGGAACTTGAGTCTGCGGAGGTCCGGCAGTGGGAACTGGAGTCTGCGGAAGTTCGGCAGCGTTTACTGTCCTCTACTGTGTTTATTTACTGTACTCTACTGTGTTACTTTACTGTCCTCTACTGTGTTTCTTTAGTGTCCTCTACTGTGTTTCTTTACTGTCCTCTACTGTGTTTATTTACTGTCCTCTACTGTGTTTATTTACTCCACTCTACTGTGTTTATTTACTGTACTCTACTGTGTTACTTTATGGTCCTCTACTGTGTTTATTTACTGTACTCTACTGTGTTACTTTACTGTCCTCTACTGTGTTTCTTTAGTGTCCTCTACTGTGTTACTTTACTGTCCTCTACTGTGTTTCTTTAGTGTCCTCTACTGTGTTTCTTTACTGTACTCTACTGTGTTTCTTTACTGTCCTCTACTGTGTTACTTTACTGTCCTCTACTGTATTTATTTACTGTACTCTACTGTGTTACTTTACTGTCCTCTACTGTGTTTCTTTAGTGTCCTCTACTGTGTTTCTTTACTGTCCTCTACTGTGTTTATTTACTGCACTCTACTGCGTTACTTTACTGTCCTCTACTGTGTTTCTTTAGTGTCCTCTACTGTGTGTCTTTACTGTCCTCTACTGTCTTTCTTTACTGTCCTCTACTGTGTTTCTTTACTGTCCTCTACTGTGTTTCTTTACTGTCCTCTACTGTGTTTATTTACTGCACTCTACTGTGTGTCTTTACTGTCCTCTACTGTGTTTCTTTAGTGTCCTCTACTGTGTGTCTTTACTGTACTCTACTGTGTTTATTTACTGTACTCTACTGTGTTACTTTACTGTCCTCTACTGTGTTTCTTTAGTGTCCTCTACTGTGTGTCTTTACTGTCCTCTACTGTCTTTCTTTACTGTCCTCTACTGTGTTTCTTTACTGTCCTCTACTGTGTTTCTTTACTGTCCTCTACTGTGTTTCTTTAGTGTCCTCTACTGTGTTTCTTTACTGTCCTGTACTGTGTTTATTTACTGTCCTCTACTGTGTTTATTTACTGTACTCTACTGTGTTACGTTATGGTCCTCTACTGTGTTTATTTACTGTACTCTACTGTGTTACTTTACTGTCCTCTACTGTGTTTCTTTAGTGTCCTCTACTGTGTTTCTTTACTGTCCTCTACTGTGTTTCTTTACTGTACTCTACTGTGTTTCTTTACTGTCCTCTACTGTGTTTATTTACTGTCCTCTACTGTGTTTCTTTACTGTACTCTACTGTGTTTCTTTACTGTACTCTACTGTGTTACTTTATGGTCCTCTACTGTGTTTATTTACTGTACTCTACTGTGTTACTTTACTGTACTCTACTGCGTTTTTTACCGTCCTCTACTGTGTTTCTTTACTTCACTCTACTGTGTTTCTTTACTGTACTCTATTGTGTTTAATGGATGTGCTAGACGTATTCGTACCGGGGTGGAAACCTTTAGTTGTCCAGTCAAGCAAAACATATTAATTGTAAACATATACAATATTTGCCCATGTGAGTTTGTCATAGCAGTCACTTTCTCCCGGTTGAGATTACTTCACTTTTTCATTTTTCAGGATGTTTTTAAATTGAGCCGAATTATCCACATAGTTCTCCTCCTCTCCGAAACAAACATACCCAGTAAGTAAAACCAGTAAAACACTGAATAAAGCAGTTTCACAGTAAAAATCAGTGTTTTCCTAATGGACCCTGGGTGAGAGGGTGAGCGGAAACGTTACCTTCAGGGACATTACACATTTCTCTGTCTCACTACATATACAACACAGGACTGATGACACCATGACAGGAGAGAGAGGAAACGTTACCTTCAGGAACATTACACATGTCTCTGTCTCACTACATATACAACACAGGACTGATGACACCATGACAGGAGAGAGAGGAAACGTTACCTTCAGGGACATTACACATTTCTCTGTCTCACTACATATACAACACAGGACTGATGACACCATGACAGGAGAGAGAGGAAACGTTACCTTCAGGGACATTACACATGTCTCTGTCTCACTACATATACAACACAGGACTGATGACACCATGACAGGAGAGAGAGGAAACGTTACCTTCAGGGACATCACACATTTCATTTTGGGATAATATAAGAACACAACTCAACAACATATACAACACAGGGCTCGTCGTGTTTACACATTTTAATGCGGGAACGTCACATATTATAGAGTATTCATTTTCAGACAAAAACAATGATATGTTAGACCTTCAGACCTACAATTCAGATGATTGAACCACATCTCGCTATTATTACTCAATGAGTAATAACAATAATCATGTGAAGTGTGTTCATATGAGTTTTAACATTAAACTGTGTAAAGAACAGGAAAAGGTGTGTGTGTTTGTGTGTGTGTGTGTGTGTGTGTGTGTGTGTGTGTGTGTGTGTGTGTGTGTGTGTGTGTGTGTGTGTGTGTGAGTGTGTGTGTGTGTGTGTGTGTGTGTGTGTGTGTGTGTGTGTGGCAGGTAGTTATCAGGTCCGTCCAGCTGCTTCATGCTCACTAAGCTCTTTAACAGCCAATACAACACAAGTTCACTCACACACAACAACACACAAACACACACCTTTTCCTGTTCTCTCAATCACAGGTTGGACTTTATATAAAAAAGTAGATTTTCTGATTGGCTGGTTAGACCCGGACTGTGTCTGAAACATGAATGATATAATTACACATGTACTGCGAGTACAGCTCCACTAAAGGGACGAGAATTGTCCAGTTTGCGTCATTTGATCGCCGGAGCTTTTGTCTTCATTCGCCCTCAAACATCTTGTGAACTATGAATAATAACTGAAATAGAAGCGTTTTAGCTTAATAAACGGCCAAGAGGTACAAAAAGGAGCCAAAATCATCACCATCATAACGCGGGCGCAATTCACAGAATATATTTTTATTATTTGGTAAATTCATGTTAATAAATTAACTTAATTATGATTGAAAAAACTGATGTAACCCTAAATTGAATATTAAATGTTCATATTCATGATTCCTGAACGAGCCTGGAACAGAACCAGCGGCCTGCTCCGACAAGAAGGTCCCTCAAAGAGACACGGACCAACCAGGAAGAGACTTAAAGACTACAAGGAGACACCTCCCTTCTCCTTCTTCTTCAGATTCTCCGTGATTATCTTTCTTCTTTCTCGAGGAGTAGTATGAAGAAGGAAAGGGAAGAAGGAGGAGAAGAGGGAGGAGGAGGAGAAGGAGGAGAGAGAGGAGGAGAGGAGAGGAGAAGGCAGGAGAAGGAGGAGGAGAAGAAGGAGAGAAGGGGAGGCGGAGAAGGAGGAGGAGGAGGAGGAGAGGGAGAGGAGGAGAAGGAGGAGAAGGAGGAGAGGGAGGAGGAGGAGAAGGAGGAGGAGAGGAGGAGGGAGGAGAAGGAGGAGAGAGGGGAGAGGGGAGAAGGAGGAGAAGGAGGAGGCGAAGAAGGAGAAGAGGAGGAGGAGGAGAAGGAGGAGGGAGGGAGGAGGAGAAGAAGAGGAGGGAGAAAGGGGAGAAGGAGAGGAGGAGAAGAAGAAGGAGGAGGAGGGGAAGGAGGAGGAGAAGGAGGAGAGGAGGAGGAGAAGGAGGGAGAAGAAGGAGAAGGAGGAGGAGAAGGAGAAGGAGGGAGAAGGAGGGAAGGAGGAGAAGGAGAGAAGAGGGAGCGAGAAGGAGGAGAATGGAGGAAGGAGGAGAAGAAGAAGGCGGAGGAGGAGAAGGAGGAGAAGGAGGAGAAGGAGAAGGAGGAGGGAGAGAGAAGGACGAGAAGGAGGAGGAGAGGAGAAGAAGAAGGAGGAGCATGAGGAGAGAAGGAGAGGAGAAGGCGGCGAAGGAGGAGGAGGAGGAGGGGAGAAGAAGGAGGAGGAGAAGGAGCAGAAGGAGGAGAAGGAGGAGAAGGAGGAGCAGAGGAGGCGGAGGCGGGAAGGAGGAGAAGAGGAAGAAGGAAAGAGGAGAAGGAGGGAGGAGGAGGAGGAGAAGGAGAAGGAGAAGGCGGAGAAGGAGGAGGAGAAGGAGAAGGCAGAGGAGGAGGAGAAGAAGAAGGGGCGAAGAGGAGGAGGAGACGGAAGACACGGAGGAGACGGGGAGAAGGAGAAGGAGGACAGACAGAGAAGGAGCAGGAGGAGGAGAAGGAGGAGAAGGAGGAGAAGGAGGAGGAGAAGAAGGAGGAGGAGAAGGAGGAGAAGGAGGAGGAGAGAAGGAGGAGGGAGAAAAGGAGGAGAAGGAGGAGGAGAAGAGAGGAGAAGGAGGAGAGGAGGAGGAGGAGAAGAAGAGGGAGACGAAGGCGGAGAAGAGGAGGAGGAGAGGAGAAGGAGGCGGAGGAGGCGCGGAGGAGGAGGAGAAGGAGGAGAAGGAGGAGGGAAGGAGGGAGAGGAGGAGGAGAAGGAGAGGAGACGCAGGAGGTTAAAGAGCGAGGGAGGACGGAGAAGGCGAGTCTTCGAGGGAGAAGAAGGGAGAGGAGAGGGAAGGAGCGAAAGAGGAGGGAAGGGGATGGATGAGGCTGAGGAATTCTTCTTCTCTTCTCCCTTAGTCGCTTCTTCTCCTCCTTCTCCTTCTCTTTCTTCTTCTGCTTCTCTCTCCTCCACCTTCGTCTCCTCCTTCATCTCCATCTTCTTCTCCTCATCCTCCTTTTTCTTCTTCTTCATCTTCTTCTTCTCACCTGAAGCATGCAGCTTACATCCTTTCATCCCTCCGTTTAACCAAACTGGAACCAATCCCATCTCTCTCTTACACACACACACACACACACACACACACACACACACACACACACACACACACACACACACACACACACACACACACACGGCTGTAGGAGGTTTAGCTGTGACTGCAGATGCCCTGGGCAGATTTTAAGGAATAAGAGACAGGTGGTGTGTGTGTTTGTTTTATGTGTGTGTGTTGTATGTGTGTGTGTGTGTGTGTGTGTGTGTGTTGTACGTGTGTGTGTGTGTGTGTGTGTGTGTAAGTGTGTGTGTATGTGTACGAGTGTGTGTATGTGTACGTATGTGTGTGTGTGTACATGTGTGTGTGTGTGTGTGTGTGTGTGTGTGTGTGTGTATCTGTACGTGTGTGTGTGTGTGTAAGTGTGTGTGTGTGTGTGTGTGTGTAAGTGTACGTGTGTGTGTGTGTGTGTGTGTGTATGTGTACGTATGTGTGTGTGTGTATGTGTACGTGTGTGTGTGTGTGTGTGTATGTGTACGTGTGTGTGTGTGTAAGTGTACGTGTGTGTGTGTGTGTGTGTGTAAGTGTACGTGTGTGTGTGTGTGTGTAAGTGTACGTGTGTGTGTGTGTGTGTGCCTTCCACAGGGAAATCTTTCAACTTTCCTACACACTGTATTCCCCCCCGACCTCTCACACACACGCTCTCTTTTTATTCCCCCAGTGTGTGTTGTTGCTCCCAGAGCACATTCACTTTCCGCATCATTCAACACACACACACACACACACACACACACACACACACACACACACACACACACACACACACACACACTGATTTGGGCTCAACATGGTGTAACCTCTGATGTAACAGCAGCTTTATTATTATTTTATATCCTCTATTAAAAAAAAATGTTTCGTCTTAAAGAAACAAATTAAAATAAATTTAGGTTTAAAAGTGTTTTTATTTTTAATTTTATGTTTGTTTTTGTGTGTTTTGGCAGTTTTTATGATACAAACAAAAGTTTATAAATTAATGGATTGGACGATTCAATTAATCACAAAATAAATAAATGTAGGTAATGTAGAAATATAATATAAAAATATTTATTTATTTACTCTTCATTTAAGTGAAATCAGTACATATATATATATATATAATTAGATATATATATAATATATATACATCATAATATATAATACATGTATAGATTAATTATAACAGGTATATATGTATATATATATATATATATACTATATATATATATATATATATGTATATATTATATCTATATATATCATATAACTATATATATGTATATAACTATATATAATACTATATATATATATACATATCTAGATGTAATATATAGATATATGTAGATATCTATATATCAGATACTATCTATATAATATACATACTCTATTATATATATACATATATATACTCTACTATATATATATATATATATATATATTATATATATATATATCTCTACCCTCTCTCTAACTTCTCTCAATATATATCTATATCTCTCTCTCTCTCTACTCTTACCTCTCTCTCCTCATATCTCTCTATCTATCTCATCTCATCTCTCCCTCTCTATCTCTATCTGCTATCCCTCTCTCTCCCTCATCCCTCTCCCTGTCTCTGTCTCTCTCTCTCTCTCTCTCCCTGTCTCTCTCTCTTCTCCCCCTCTCCCTCATCTCTCTCTCTCTGTCTCTCTCTCTCTCTCTCTCTCCCTATAATTGTCTCCTCTCTATGTCTCTTCTCTCTCCCTCTCTCCCTCATCTCCCTCTCTCTGTCCTCTCTGTCTCTTCTGTCTATCTCTATCTCTCTCTCTCTCATCTCACCCTCTCTCTCTCTCTCTCTGTCTCTCTCTCTGTCTCTCTCTCTCTCTCTCTCTCTCTCTCTCTCTCTCTCTCTCTCTCTCATCTCTCTCTTCTCTCTCTCTCTGTCTCTCTCTCTCTCTCTCTCTCTGTCTCTCTATCTCTCTCTCTCTCTCTCTCTCTCCCCTCTCTCTCTCTCCCTCTCTCTCCCTCTCTCTCTCTCCCTCTCTCTCTCTGTCTTCTCTCTCTCTCTCTCTCTCCCTCTCTCTCTCTCCTATCCTATCTACATATCTCTCTCTCTCTCTCTCTATCACCTCTCTTCTCTGTCTCTATCTATCTATCCCTCTCTCTATATCACCCTCTATCCATCCCTCTCTCTCTCTCCCCTCTATATACATATATATATATACCATATAATACATATATATATATACATATATACATCTATATATATACATATATATACATATATATATATACATATATATACATATATATATATACACATATATATATATAGATATATATATATATATATACCTATTACAGATATATATCATATATATTACCTAATCTATATACCTATATAGATAATATACATTATATATACCTCATATATATATCTACCAAGATATATATACAATATATATCTATACATAATATATCCATATTATATACATATTATATATAACTATAATCTATATACATATATATTATCCATATATATATACATATATATATATACATATATATATACGATAGATATACATTATAGATAATCCGATATATATATATCATATATACATATATATACACATATATATATACATATATATATATATACATATTATATATCCATATATATAATATATATATATACATATCTATATATACATATATATATATCATATATATATATATACATATATATATATACACATATATCTATATACACATATATAGATATATATATATATATCTATACAACATATATATATATATTATCTATATATATACCATATATATATCTCTATATATATCCCTATATATACATATATATATACATATAATATATATGTATATATGTATATGTATCTATGTATATATATCTATTATTATATATTGTCTATATATATATGTATCTGTATCTATATCCCATATCTATACCTATCTCTATACTCTATCTATATCTCTCTATACATACCTCTATCCATATCTCTCTCTCTCTCTCTCTCTATCTCTGTCTATATATATCTCTATCTCTCTCTCTCTATGTCTATCTCTACCTCTCTATACATCTCTATCTCCATCTCTCTCCCATATCTCTATCCCTATCATATCTCTCTCTCCATATCTCTACATCTCTCTATCATATATCTACCCTCTCTCTACATCTCTATATCTCTATCTCTCTATGATATCTGTATCTCTCTCTGTATCTCTGTCTCTCTCTCTGTCTCTCTGTCTATCTCTAGTATATCTATCTCTCTCTCTCTATCTCTATCTCATCTCCCATATGTACATCTATATATATACATCTTATATTTATCCATCTATAATATCCATCTCTCTCTCTCCCCTCTGTATATCTATCTCTATCTATATATATATATATATATGTATATATGTATATATATATATATATAATCTGTATAGATTTACCTGATTTAATAATAATAACAATAAAATAATAATAATAATAATAATGATAATAACAAATGTAGGTCAACGAAAATATATAAATAAATGTATGTGAACATGTAGAAATATAATATAAAACTGTATTTATTATTTTAGTGTTATGTTGTGGCTGTTTTCACAGGAAAGGATTGAAGCTGACCTTTAATGACTGATCTCAGAGCAGCGTCCCGCTGAGCTGCACATGAAAGACCTTCTTCTCCTTCGCCTGCAGTTTCACATTCAGTGTCCACAACACAGCCGTGCACGAACTTTAAGATCACAGCGGAGGAAAACACGAGCCGTGAGCCCGGGGACACCAACACACGCATCTAATGAGTCGGACCGTCGGATGGAAAACACTCAGATGTCGCTTTCTTTCTTCCTCTCTGATCATTTATAGGAGAAGACTCTGAGCTGCTTACAGGCTGCAGCGCATGTTCATGCTGCATACTCTTATACACAGAGGGAGATATTGTAAATATCACAATCTGCCGTAGAAAGTAGAAACAGTCGACCCCAAGTGTTTAAATGTCAAAGATATTCACTTTAATATGATACAAAGCAGAGAAGAGGCCGGACATCTTCATATCTGAGGCTGGAAACAGCTTTTTAAGACATTTTTCTATTTTAGAAACCTTGTTCACAAACATTTGAAACGTTTTCACTGAATGTTTTATGCAAAAATGGATTTATAATGGATATATACTATAATATCCACGGATTGTATTTATTTATATTTGGATGTTTCTCGAAAACAAAGAAGAAAATAAAACTTCTTTAAATGCATGTTCAGTTTACTCACTGAAGACTTCATGGACTCGTGAACATGCAGAAACACAACATGAAGATTTAAAAGTCTTTTTATTTATTGTAATATGTGGGAACGTGTGTGTTGGCTGTTTTATGACGGGATGAAAAAAGTCCATCGTTTGGAAAGTTTTAATGCCTTTAATTCTTCTATAATCTTTTCACATGTTCAGAGTGGAGAATTAGAGGATGGAGTGAAAACGATGAATGAAATGACATTTTGATTGGCTGCTGTAAACTGGGATCAGGGCCAATAAAATCACACGTTGCTTTCTCTTCATATCTGGAGATAATTCTCTGGATTCTTGTAAATCTGAGAGAGATGCAGGCGAGCGGGGGGGAGTTTTAAATCCCATGCATGCAGGTAGCAGCGGCTCTGTGCCAAGAAAGATTTTACTTTATTTTTTAAATACGTGGACGTGCTGCGGTGACAGACATTGGTCCCACTGGATTATGTTGGAGCTCTACTGCGAGTCCCTGAGCAGATTATGAATCAGTGGGAAATGAGTGGGTTTGTGAGTGTGTGTGTGAGTGTGTGTGTGAGTGTGTGTGTGAGTGTCCATATGTCAGTGCCGAGGCTCTCTGAGGACTGAGTGTTTCGCAGCCCGGGGAGTTGAGTTTTCTCTGTGTCAGTCTGTACAGCAGATACTAAATATGTCACACACACACACACACACACACACACACACACACACACGTCATTTCATTACAACCCAAACTTCTCCAGGAGAAACTGCTGAAAAGAACACCTTTTAATTTATTTATATATAAATATTTATTTATATATAAATATTTATTTATATATAAATATTTATATATATATAAATATTTATATATATATATATAAATATATATATTTACATATATATAAATCTATATATAAATATACATATATATTTATATATAGATTTACATATATAAATAAATCATTAACATTTTAATAATCAAATTATAGATTATAATCCAACAATGTATTTATAAAGTACTTTAAGTATATTCTGATGGTAATGTTTACTTTTACTTTGGCATTACTACTTTTAAGTGTTTGCAGTTTTTCATCCGTGCTGCAAGTTTGTTTTAAATTCAGACGTGTACTGTGTGTGTACTGTGTGTGTACTGTGTGTGTGTACTGTGTTGTGTGTACTGTGTGTGTACTGTGTGTGTACTGTGTGTGTACTGTGTGTGTCACTGTGTGTGTACTGTGTGTGTACTGTGTGTGTGTACTGTGTGTGTGTACTGTGTGTTGTACTGTGTGTACTGTGTGTGTACTGTGTGTGTACTGTGTGTGTACTGTGTGTGTGTACTGTGTGTGTGTACTGTGTGTGTACTGTGTGTGTGTACTGTGTGTGTGTACTGTGTGTGTGTACTGTGTGTGTACTGTGTGTGTGTACTGTGTGTGTACTGTGTGTGTACTGTGTGTGTGTACTGTGTGTGTACTGTGTGTGTACTGTGTGTGTACTGTGTGTCGTGCACTGTGTGTGTACTGTGTGTGTACTGTGTGTGTACTGTGTGTGTGTACTGTGTGTGTACTGTGTGTGTACTGTGTATGTGTACTGTGTGTCGTGTACTGTGTGTGTACTGTGTGTGTGTACTGTGTGTGTACTGTGTGTGTGTACTATGTGTGTGTACTGTGTGTGTACTGTGTGTGTACTGTGTGTGTACTGTGTGTGTGTACTGTGTGTGCACTGTGTTGTGGTACTGTGGTGACTGTGGTGTACTGTGTGTGTGTACTGTGGTGTGTACTGTGTTGTCTGTGTGTGTACTGTGTGTGTGTGTACTGTGTGTGTACTGTGTGTGTACTGTGTGTGTACTGTGTGTGTGTACTGTGTGTGTACTGTGTGTGTGGACTGTGTTGTACTGTGTGTGTACTGTGTGTGTAACTTGTGTATGTGTGTACTGTGTGTGTGTACTGTGTGGTGTACTGTGTGTCGTGTCACTGTGTCGTGTACTGTGTGTGTACTGTGTGTGTGTACTGTGTGTGTGTACTGTGTGTGTACTGTTGTGTGTACTGTGTGTGTGTACTGTGTGTCGTGCACTGTGTGTGTACTTGTGTACTGTGTGTGTGTACTGTGTGTGTACTGTGTGTGTGTACTGTCGGTGTCGTGCACTGTGTGTGTACTGTGTGTGTACTGTGTGTGTGTACTGTGTGTCGTGCACTGTGTGTCTGTGTGTGTTACTGTGTGTGTGTACTGTGTTGTGTGTACTGTGTGGTACTGTGTGTGTTACTGTGTGTCGGCACTGTGTGTCGTCACTGTGTGTGTACTGTGGGTGTGTACTGTGTGTGTGTACTGTGTGTCGTGCACTGTGTGTCGTGCACTGTGGTGTGTACTGTGTTGTGGTACTGTGTGTGTGTACTGTGTGTGTGGTACTGGTGTGTCGGGCACTGTGTGTGTACTGTGTTGTGTACTGTGTGTCGTGCACTGTGTGGTAACGGTGTGTGTGTACTGTGTGTGTGTACTGTGTGTGTACTGTTGTGTGTACTGTGTGTCGTGCACTGTGTGTGTACTGTGGTGTGTGTACTGTGTGTGTACTGTGTGTGTGTACTGTGTATGTGTACTGTGTGTCGTGTACTGTGTGTGTGTACTGTGTGTGTACTGTGTGTGTACTGTGTGGGTGTACTGTGTGTGTACTGTTTGTGTGGTACTGTGTGTGTGTACTGTGTGTCGTGCACTGTGTGTGTACTGTGTGTGTGTACTGTGTCGTGCACTGTGTGTGTACTGTGTGTGTACGGTGTGTGTGTACTGTGTTCATTGCACTGTGTGTGTACTGTGTGTGTACTGTGTGTGTGTACTGTGTGTGTACTGTGTGTGTGTACTGTGTGTGTGTACTGTGTGTCGTGCACTGTGTGTGTACTGTGTGTGTACTGTGTGTGTGTACTGTGTGTGTGTACTGTGTGTCGTGCACTGTGTGTGTACTGTGTGTGTGTACTGTGTGTCGTGCACTGTGTGTGTGTACTGTGTGTGTGTACTGTGTGTGTGTACTGTGTGTGTACTGTGTGTGTTACTGTGTGTGTACTGTGTGTTTACTGTGTGTTGTACTGTGTGTGTGTACTGTGTGTGTACTGTGTGTGTACTGTGTGTCGTGCACTGTGTGTGTACTGTGTGTGTGTACTGTGTGTGTACTGTGTGTGTACTGTGTGTGTACTGTGTATGTGTACTGTGTGTCGTGTACTGTGTGTGTACTGTGTGTGTGTACTGTGTGTGTACTGTGTGTGTACTATGTGTGTGTACTGTGTGTGTACTGTGTGTGTACTGTGTGTGTACTGTGTGTGTGTACTGTGTGTGTACTGTGTGTGTACTGTGTGTGTGTATGTGTGTGTACTGTGTGTGTACTGTGTGTGTGTACTGTGTGTGTGTACTGTGTGTGTACTGTGTGTGTACTGTGTGTCGTGCACTGTGTGTGTACTGTGTGTGTACTGTGTGTGTACTGTGTGTGTGTGTACTGTGTATGTGTACTGTGTGTCGTGTACTGTGTGTGTACTGTGTGTGTGTACTGTGTGTGTGTACTGTGTGTGTGTACTGTGTGTGTGTACTGTGTGTCGTGCACTGTGTGTGTACTGTGTGTGTGTACTGTGTGTGTGTACTGTGTGTGTACTGTGTGTGTGTACTGTGTCGTGCACTGTGTGTGTACTGTGTGTGTACTGTGTGTGTGTACTGTGTGTCGTGCACTGTGTGTACTGTGTGTGTACTGTGTGTGTGTACTGTGTGTGTGTACTGTGTGTGTACTGTGTGTGTGTACTGTGTGTGTGCACTGTGTGTCCGTGGCAGCTGTGTGTTGTACTGTGTGTGTGTACTGTGTGTGTGTACTGGGTGTCGTGTCACTGTGTGTGCGTGGCACTGTGTGTGTACTCTGGGTGTGTACTGTGTGTGTGTACTGTGTGTGTGTACTGTGTGTCGTGCACTGTGTGTGTACTGTGTGTGTGTACTGTGTGTCGTGGCACTGTGTGTTGTACTGTGTGTGTGTACTGTGTTGTGTACTGTGTGTGTACTGTGTGTGTGTACTGTGTGTCGTGCACTGTGTGTGTACTGTGTGTGTGTACTGTGTGTGTACTGTGTGTGTGTACTGTGTATGTGTACTGTGTGTCGTGTACTGTGTGTGTGTACTTGTGTGTGTACTGTGTGTGTACTGTGTTTGTGTACTGTGTTTGTACTTGTGTGTTGTACTGTTGTGTGTGTACTGTGTGTCGTGCACTGTGTGTGTACTGTGTGTGTGTACTGTGTCGTGCACTGTGGTGTGTATCGGTGTGTGTACTGTGTGTGTGTACTGTGTGTCATGCACTGTGTGTGTACTGTGTGTGTACTGTGTGTGTGTACTGTGTGTGTACTGTGTGTGTACTGTGTGTGTACTGTGTGTGTGTACTGTGTGTCGTGCACTGTGTGTGTACTGTGTGTGTACTGTGTGTGTGGTACTGTGTGTGTGTACTGTGTGTCGTGCACTGTGTGTCGTGCACTGTGTGTGTACTGTGTGTGTACTGTGTGTGTGTACTGTGTGTGTGTACTGTGTGTCGTGCACTGTGTGTGTACTGTGTGTGTGTACTGTGTGTCGTGCACTGTGTGTGTACTGTGTGTGTGTACTGTGTGTGTGTACTGTGTGTGTACTGTGTGTGTGTACTGTGTGTCGTGCACTGTGTGTGTACTGTGTGTGTACTGTGTGTGTGTACTGTGTGTGTACTGTGTGTGCACTGTGTGTGTGCACTGTGTGTGTGTAATGTGTGTGTGTAATAGTGTTGCAGTGTTAGTGTAACCTGAGCTGCATTAGATTATTTGATGGATTCATTAATTCGAGTGAAACTCCTGCAGAACAATAAACTTGTGTTATTGTTTATTGTTCACTCAATAAACAATAACACCTTTGTCAATTCAATTTAAGACTTTTTTATTTCATATTCCACAAACTTCCATATTCCACAAACTAATATTACTATAATTAATTATCATGTCATTGTAACACAGTGACTTCATTATAACGTGATGAAATAAAAACATCTGCACGACTCTGGCTCCATCTAGTGAAACTTTTTATTATTTAAGAAAAGCTTCAGAATCATGTTTTCTAATCTGATAAGTGACATTTAGTTTATTGTAAATGTTCCGCAGGAGACTAAATTATGTAATAACCCATTTAAAACTCAATGTAACTCTTAATTTGTTCATTTCATGAGTCACGTCTAATTATCTTTTACTATTTAAATGTAATCATTGACATGTTGTTGTAGGTAAAGTAATCAAATATAATAAACTGTTGAATAAAAGGTGCAAAGCTAAATATGTTTCCACACGTTACCGGATCCGTTCGTGTTGGCGATGAGGAGACCTCACGGAGAGTTCGGCTCCCGGTAAAAACCTCCTCACGGTCTTCATCTCAAGTAACCAGAGAAACAAGTGTAACACACATTAGCCTCTAGCTTGTAGCCCCTCCTGTGCCCAGCACAGAAACACTGATTGTTAACGTGAAACTGCTTTATTCGGTATTTCCACCGGTTGTATTCACCGGATCCGTTAGTTTTGGAGATGAGGAGACCTTTATGAATAATTCGGCTCCCTGTAAATAAATAAAAAACCTCCTGAACGTCGGCATCTTAAGTAACTAGAGAAACAAGTTTGGCAAACATTAGCCTCTAGCGTGTAGCCCCTCGTTCCTGTGCCCACCAGAGAAACACTGATTTTGAACGTGAAACTGCTTTATTCGGTATTTCCACCGGTTGTATTCACCGGATCAGTTTGTTTTGAAAATGAGGAGACCTTTGTGAATAATTCGGCTTCCAGTAAAAAACATCTAGAACGTCATAATCCTAATTTATCAGAGAAACACATTTAGCAAACCTAAGCATTTAGCTCGCAGCCCCTCCATTCTGTCCATTCTACTTCAGGCTGTGATCACTTTGTCATAACAGAAACCTCAAGTAGCAGAACAGAATGCAGGACTTTTATGCTACTTATAATGTTTTACAGAGTTGATGCTTTTAATCAATTGAAGAATCTGAGTAGCCGACTTCTTCCACTGTTAATAAAAACCTCTGTTGGTACACACATCCATCTTATTCAGATGTATAATCAGTAAAAACAAATCTGTGGTTTATCTTCCATCATGGACTTGTGTTTTTATATACTCTATACATTTGTGCTAATAATTGAGTGCTGAAAACGTCATTTTGCAGTGAGAATATTTCAACCGGTTTCTTATATTTTAAAGTGTTTTGAAATCAAAAACAATCATTTAAAAAAGGCACTCTCGCTGCACTAGAATCATTTGTGAAACAAGGTCATTTACATGAACAATAAGTTTAAATATTCTTAATACGCTGGCAAATTAATGAAATGTTAAGTCTAAATGTCAGACTAAAACTATTTCTTTACACTAAACATCAAGTTAAAGAAGCAAAATAATCAGATTTTCGAGCCGAAACAAATCTGTAACAGACATAATGAAGATTAAAAGTCACTTTAATTCCTGACAACAGAACATAATAAAAACAAATTCTAAACCAAAGACGGGAAAATACAGATTCATGTTTAGACTCACTACATTGAAAATACTGATTTAGTTCCATCAAAATGACAAAAGAAGGGACTTCCACCTCCTCACAGAATACAATCACTGTACGCATTACTGTACTTCTTCAATCGTGTAAACTCACATTATGAAATGTATGTGCACAAACATCTTCCTCCGTCTCTGCAAACAGAGAGCCAGCTTTTAATCATTTCGCTGCTCGATGGACAATAAGTAATTTGTCAAACATTTGCTGGTTTCATCCTCTGATTTGATGGTTGATGAGACAGATACTGAGTGTTCAGCACAGCAGGGGACAGGGTGTGAACTGCAGCTGAACTATGGATCAATCAAAGAACCTTCCTCAGGTGATTGATCAGCACATCTGTGTTTACTGGAAACCATCTTGTGTGAACAAAAGGAAGACTGACCTGGAAGATCTTCTTGACTTCCTGCCCTTAGAATGAGGTAGAAATACTGAAGCAGGGACAGCTTGCTCCTCTGAGCAACACGACAGCATTACAACCTGTGTGTGAGCGTGATCATCTTATGTACGTATAAACTCGGCTCCTTCTTGCAAGAATATTGATTAAAGCCTTTTATTTGATTTGGATCCTGACGTCGTGGTGTTATTAAGAATATATATTTGTGTCTTGGATTGTTTGAATGAAAGATATTTGACATTTGATAGAGAAATGTATTAATTACCTCCACCAAGGTAATCGATCAATGCGTCTGTTTGTCAGAAGGTTTGCAGAAAAACTACACGACCTATTTTCATGAAACTTGGTGGAAGGGTGTCGCAGGGTCCGAGGAGGAACACATCCTTCAATCACGGCCCAGATATTTGTATCACTTATGGAAACGAGTCCTGCTGTAATAAACCTTCTGTTTGTTATCTTATGTTGACTGTTTGAGACGAAGCCAGATCCTTAATATTTAGCATTAATGTAAAAAAAAAAAAAGAATTTGGGTGGGTACATGTCTAAATATAATATTTACATTCAGTTGTGAGGCTATTATAAAAATAGCAGAATACAGCCTTCATTGTGAACTGTTGTGTTGATTTTACTTTAAAGGTTATTTTGGAGGCTTTACTTTGTGCTGCTATCGATTGTTACCTGATGCATCAGGCACAATATCCACGCTCTCCGAGTAGCCTTGTAGTTTATGTATTTTTTCCCGCAAAAGTTCCAAACATTATTTAGTGCTAGCTTCTAAAATGTCAATACTTGCCGCTTTTCTTTGTCTTATGTGAAAGTAAACTTTAGGTTTTAGACAAAACAAGTGATTTAAAGACGTCACATTGGGGGTTTAGGAACTTAATAATAAATAATAAATCATAATAAAAACTCTGAACACTGACTTCCTACAAGGACAACAGGAGTTACGACTTTAATCTACCACCACTTCTATGTCAACAGGCTTCAGTTCTCTGACAAATACGATGTTATCGTTGTTGTTAAGGTCCAGTTCGCCGAAGCAGTCCTCCGGCTCCTCTTTGCAGACGACCTGTGAGAACTCGGAGTCCTCGACAGGCAACTCGACCACTTTGTTCAGATAATCTCCCTTCCTGCCGTTTTTACCTGCTATGGCGATCACCTGAGATGCAAAGGACCAGGCAAACTCTACTTTGCGATGGTTCTGCGAGCTCAGATCAAAGTTGTACTCCAGGATCTCGTACAGAGCGGGAACGTACCGGTTGCAGTTTTGTTCCACATACTGGTGCATCTCAAAGAGGACTCCCCTCGTCAACACTCGCCGGTCAAGTTTTGTTTTGGCTTCTGGTTTACAGCGGACATTGAGGTCCAATCCTATTTCTGCGCAGATGCGATATCTGATGAGCTTCTTCTCCACATCTTCATATAAATCCATTTTTGGCTTAACGTCTTCTGAGTCCAGATCCTCCACAGTTGGTGGTTGAGGCTCAAGCTTTGTGTGACCATTCAACGGGACAACCGTGTTCAACCAACTTACGATCTTAGGTGATGTGGTTTGCCTTTTCATGAAGCTTTTCTGGGTGGCGTACCATCTCTGGATCACCTGCGCGGCCATGGTCTCTCCACTTTGCAGATCCAGATCAAAGTTGTGCTCCAGGAGGTCGTTAACTATCTCATGGACCGAGCCACACAACTCTCTGACAAAGACGAATACTTCGAGCACAGCGCCTGTGGTCAGGACCGTCAAATCAAGCTTCTGGCTCACCGGACGTTGTTCTGTCGACAAGAGGTTGAGTCCTATCTTTTTACAGAACGGCTGTCGCTTCATATCTGTCGGCTCGC
>NC_041368.1:24140370-24145370 GCF_900634415.1 Cottoperca gobio | reverse complement strand
CTATTTCCCCCAAAAGAGAAAACTGTTTTCACTGTTGTTTCATCACGTCTCTGGAAAATTAATAAGTTAACCAGATAACCATTGATAGATATCATCAAGATAGATGTAATTTAGATATTTATTGAATATACCTTTAAAACGTCTTCACTGAGTTTCCGTAGTGTAGTGGTTATCACGTTCGCCTAACACGCGAAAGGTCCCCGGTTCGAGACCGGGCGGAAACATGGTTTTGCTTTATATACTACGAGGAGGAACCGGAGGGGGTAACACCCACTTATATCTCCAGGCTTTTATCCTTTCATAGAAACAGGACAAATGTGATTATTTGTAAGTGCCCCCAGGATGCACTTCTTTAAATACCTTGAAAGGTTTTAACAAACTGCCCTGAAGGAATGAACCGGACTTTTCCAGGACAAATTCCCTTCAAAAAGGGCCGAGTTTGGACACGAAGCAAGATTTTTCTTTCTACAAACTTTAAGTATAAGAAATATCAAAATAGCTTTAATTTAAATTCTTGAACAAAGATATATTCAAGCACTTTCAATGATCCAAGTGTATTTCCAAAAGCTTTCAAGGATTATTTACATTATTTATAGATGTCTGTATTTTACTTCTGAAAACCTATATATTTAATTTGGCTTATAAATGTTTTGATTTAATGTCCATTACACATTTTAGCATTGTTAGTCTAATTGTATTTTATATTTACATATGAATTATCAAAATTGCACAATTATTTAGTTTAGTCTTATTTTATCAAATTCGATAAGAATCATATTACATTTTAGGAATTTAACATGAGTGTTGACTTATTTTATTAAATTGCTAATTCTTTGGGATTTTAACATTTTATTTAATATCTTAACACAATTCATGTCAAATTAGATTCTATAATTAGGCTATTATTTAGATAAAAGAATGTAATTTAATTCTATCTTTATCTGCTAAATTTAAAATATGCATTTTTATAAATCTACATCTCTTGTAGGAAAAGTTTATGTTCCTGGTGCAACGTGTGAAACTGCATCTCAACGTGACCTTCCAACTTCACTAAATATTGTAGCTTAACGGCCTAAAGAAGTCTTGTGGAGACGCCGGACCCTCAGGACACTTTGGAAGACTCATGAAGCAGCATCTCATCCAGCAGCGCCACATCTCCCGTCAACTCAGACACTCCATCTTGGACCTTTTGACCTCCGTTTGTAATTACTTTACATGACTGTGTTCCCCCGCTAAGCATCTTCTCTAACCGCACAATTCTAGAGTTTTAACATTTACACGTTACTTTAATTACGCTTTTATTTTGAAATGGCATTTCTCCTCATTTATCTTTATTTTTTTAACGCGATGTCACTGTACATAAACGTAAATAAACTTTGAACCATTATTTTATTTTCTCGGACACTTGAAAGTCCCGACAACCGAACGCGCTTGAGCTCCAGAAATAAGAATTTAAAACAATCTAGTTTCCCCATTCAGCACTAAGAATCATTATCAGTAACATTAAGCATTAGAAATACACAAAACGTTACAAACGAGGATGTTTATTACTAATAAATTGCCAGAGACACTAGCTGAGGAGACTCCAGTGGCCTCCAGAACAAAACAAAAAAACTAAGCAGACATTTAACTTCAAAGCGGTTATTTCTAAAAACCAGTGACACTTGACAAACACAAACTAAACCAGCATAGAAACTTAAACAAGTTGCTTGTTATGTAAAAAGGTATGTAGATTTAAATCATTCCCCCTCCCCATTAACATCTGTATTTTAGATGTTAAATTCCCTGGTGGATGTCGAACGTCCTGAAGTCGTTTCCGTTTTGAGGAATTATAAGGAGTTAAAATGGTTCCACATGAAGGGGAAAAAAGACGGAGAAATCAGCTGAATTTGAATCCTAAACCCATTCAACTTCTTAATCTTCCACCCCAAAACCTGGAAGCATCAGAACCAAAAAAAAAATTACTGAAAACGGTTTTATTTGTCAAAAAAGCTCCTTTACAGCGCCAAGATTTTTCAACCTGTAAAGCCAGCAAACATGTAAAATACAAGCCTTACAATACATTAGAATCAAAACAGGTACCAAAAAGTACAGTAAAAATTACACTTCCATTGATGGAAATGTGGAAGGGGGAAGAGAAGAAAAAAAAAACACCAAAGGGAAAAGTAGAATCTAAAAATGAAAGGATTTAAAAAAACAGAAACAAAAAGAAACAAAAAGGAAGTTACATTTCGGTTGTTTTTCTGTACAAATGGTCTTCTGTCATAAAAGAGGTCGAGTCATGCCCAGTGTGTCCATCCAGCCGTCGGTCTCACTGGATCACTGGAGTCCTGCCGGGAGAAACAGGGTCATTCAAAACATTACACGCCAATTATAACGTGCAACTTTCAACGTGCAAGTCGCTGCCCAAGCTCTGAGAACGTGACGGTGCTTGTTCTACGGCAACGTCGCCGCAGCTCTCGCCTAAAGGCGTCCGGGCGACGCATTAAAATCCCAAGAAAGTGTAATTATGATTCTGCTCATCGGCTCTCTGCTCCGTCCAGACGGAGTCTTCTTCGTGCTACACTGAAAACATGTCAACGTTAGCCGCTATGGAGTTTCAGTAAGGTGCGTTCAGGCACATTCAGTAGAAACCTGTATTGTAAATAAGGTTGTGATGAGTTTAAATTTAATCTTTAAAATGTATTTTTTGGGAGATAAACTTGAAGTACATCAAATAAACAACATTAGAGAAGGAAGCAAGAAAGGATTTAAACGGTAATTTAATTGTGTTAAAGTAAAAGGGATTTATTTCACAGGCATCATATCGGCTACTAGCTTTCTAACGTTTACATTCTGAAGCAACACGTCTGTCATCGTGTTTAAAGGTTACACCAACTCTATTTAAGATAAAGCCGTTTGGGGAGACGCGCCCGGACAACTCGCGCTTCATCTGCTTTTCCATCGAAGCTGTTCAAATTAAATAAGCGCCCGTCAATCAAAACAATCTGCAGACGTCAGTGTGTCGTGACGGCGAACAATGATGGCATTAAATTTGACGACATTGCTTATAATTCAGATATGTATATGCATGTAATATTTAGACTTTCGTTTGGGGGGGGGTGAGTTTATTTCTATGAAGCATGTTTATTTATAGTGGAGATGATATTTCTGTGTCTCAGCTTCCCGTTGGACGACAGACGGAATAATAATCTGGCACACAAATACAATAAAATCTGACACTTTTGTAATCTGATAAATTTCCGTATTTCAAATTGAAGATTTTGGGTGATGACGTAAAATATGACAACATTCATTCGAAGCTTTAAGATAAAATCGACGTCCGTATTGTGACACCGTCGGCACGTAGAGGTCAGTTCTAGCCGGCCTTACCTTGCGCTACCATGTGATCATCAGTATGGCTTGTAGCCGGCCTGGTGTGCCCCCCGTCTTGGGGTCTTGCCGTAGCTGCCGTTGCCCTGGTCTGCTGCGAGAAGAGACGAGCCAGATAAGTTTGACAGAAATATTCAATCCGATCAGGAATTATTTAAACCGGCAAACTCGAAAAGTAGTTAAAAATGCTAAAGTGCGGTTAGGGAGGGGGCGGGTCTATTTATATTTGCAATTGAAGCCTTTGGGAGCGTTTTGAGATTAGAAAAAGTCATATTACATAACATACACATTTTATATTTACATCCTGCTGGTTTGGTATCGTTAAGATAAATGTGGTGCAGTAATCTCCCTCAGACGTAGAGAAGTATAAAGAATCCTTCAGCAGCTCAGAACTTTTAAATCACGATGGTGGAAATGTCGTCTATAGATTGTAAATATTGGTCGGGTGATTTCTTCCACACTGAACGCCAGGATCACAGATTTCCCGGCTTCATGTCACTAAAGCAGGTCCTGCAGATAAACACCTCCATGTTCAGATTCATGCGTCTCGTGTTTCTGGTGACGTGCGACAGCGAGTAGAAGCTTAAGTTCTGCATCATTTTGAATCTTTCCTCAGAACACTTGTTAAAGCTGCTTTTAATTCCTGAGTGATGCATTTCTTTCTTTACTCATTAACGTTTAAATAAACTCGACTTTATGATAAATATTGGCTGTTAATTTGTATAATTGACTTTAATACTTCGTGACACAAACGTACTGCACAGATCTACAAAGGAAGAACTTATCTCATCAGTTCATTAAGTATTTAATTGCACTCAATACTCCGCCTGTAACTTACTGTAGTCATATCCGGGCCCGTATCCATAGTAACCAGAAGAGTAGTCGTAGTTGCCATAGCCTCCGTAGCCGCCGCCGTAGCCACCTTGGCTACCGTATCCCTGGTTCCAGTAGTTTCCATAGCCCTGGTTCCAGTTCTGGCCCTGACCTGAAACACCAAGTGCAAAGTTCACACGAAAGCTGAAGTTTCAAAACTATTTCTGAAAACAAATACGTCTCGTCCAGGCCGGTGACCACGAGCCGCAGGCCGGTGACCACGAGCCGCAGGCGAGACTACGAGCCGCAGGCGAGACTACGAGCCGCAGGCCGGTGACCGCGAGCCACAGGCGACACTAAAGATAAATATAATGCAAAACGTTTCTTCATTCAGAGACAACGTGCGCTGAGTCACAACAGGTCCTAGTGACAGACTGACGTTACAACCGAAGGTACGTTATTACACAGTGTGTGTGTGTGTGTGTGTGTGTGTGTGTGTGTGTGTGTGTGTGAACGAGAGAGAGACAGTGACACAGACAGTGAGAGAGACAGACAGTGAGAGAGAGACAGACAGTGAGAGAGAGACAGACAGTGAGAGAGAGACAGACAGTGAGAGAGAGAGACAGTGAGAGAGAGACAGACAGTGAGAGAGAGACAGACAGTGAGAGAGAGACAGACAGTGAGAGAGAGACAGACAGTGAGAGAGAGACAGACAGTGAGAGAGACAGACAGGAGAGAGAGACAGACAGAGTGAGAGAGAGACAGTGAGTGAGAGAGACAGTGAGTGAGAGAGACAGTGAGTGAGAGAGACAGTG
>NC_041368.1:24125370-24135370 GCF_900634415.1 Cottoperca gobio | reverse complement strand
GAAGCACCAATTTAATATGCATGAATCTGTATGTTGCATATTCCATGTTCTCATATTTAACACGTAAACTGATTCTTTTTGCAGCAGTGAGAACGACATCTTTGTTGTGCGAAGTTCCAAGTGAAATTTCTTTTTTCGTGACGTTACGCTTTTTACTAAAAGGTGTTGCAGCAAAACGTAAACACTCACCCAGCGTCCTCCTCTCCTTTGCTGGCGTCAATCTTGCCTCCATCTGCGCTGTTCTCTTGACCTTCCTGTCCTTCTTGGCCTTCCTGACCTTCTTGGCCTTCCTGACCCTCCTGAACTTCTTGGCCTTCCTGCTCCTCCTGCTCCTGCTCTTGCTCTTCCTGGCTCTCCAAGCAGTCCTCATCTCCGGCCATCAGCTCCTGCTCGGCCCCGTTCTGGTCCTCCTCTCCCTCATTGCCGTTCTGGTCCGATGTCTCCATGAGGAGATGCTCAGCGTCTGCCATTCTGACGGTGGGTTCTTCGAAAGACTGAGAAAAGACGAGACAAAATTAGGATCTGAGATCACAAAAAGGACAACCGGTGCATTTCATCAGGGACAGGGTTAACGATGTGGGCAAATGGCTGACAAAGAAAAAAGGTATTGATTAATTTTATAGTTACATTTAATGACAATTTCCCCAAAAGCCACCAACACACCACGTATTTCCCCTCGTCGCTAAACCCTTTGTAAAATATTTATTATTCTTTAGTGTTCATCTTCGGTTTGAAGTCAGAGCAGATAATCTGTTCCTGCAGAACACATGTTGGTAAATACAACAGGAGCCAATACATGTAAATGCCTTATTCAGCACTTCTGTTCATGCATGTTCACGTTCATCTGTGGTTCTGAAAGTGGAGGCCGTTCATGCATTTAAATTATAAAGTCTTTATATCCAGAAGGATTCATAGTATAACAAATATTTGTAAAAAAAAAAACGAAAATAGTTCCCAAATTGAGTTTCGTACAAAATATATTTTAAAACTTGGATATGCACTTTTAAAGCCCGTAAAATGATCTTCACTGAAGGTCAGTTTAGTAATCCAGTGTAACTAATGCAGCTGTGCTAAAGCCTGGAGACGGTGTGCAGCTATTCATCACTTACTCTCCTTTAGTACATCATGTGCAGCCTGTCTGAGAGTTAACTTCTGCAATGTTTCACGCCAGGTGAAATGCTCTGCGTCTGTCTTTGTTACCTTGTTTATATTTTTTTATTAAATGGTCTTTTTTTAACTCAGTGGAACACAGGAGGCTAATAGAAAGCTACAACCGCCGAGCTAACGCATCGTTCATCTGTAGTTTATTTATTTAATTTTCCCACCTTATCTTAATATTTATGTAGATATGAAACCATCTTACCATCTCTACTGTAACATTAATGTGTGGCATGCAGCGCAGTTTGCGTGCATGGTTAGATGTAAGACTTTCTTCGCTAACAATAAGCAGCATTAATCTTGTGTTCGGGGTTCAAG
Source organism: Cottoperca gobio (assembly GCF_900634415.1). Taxonomy (NCBI): domain Eukaryota; kingdom Metazoa; phylum Chordata; class Actinopteri; order Perciformes; family Bovichtidae; genus Cottoperca; species Cottoperca gobio. Next base: position 24,133,894 of record NC_041368.1, on the reverse strand, counting down.
CGGACCGCGCTTTGCTTCGTTGCCGCTCGGGACAGGGAGAGTGAAGGCCCGGCTAGCAGCTAGCAAGCTAACCCAGAACTACACAACCAGTAAAACACGAGTAGATGAAACAAATAAAACCCCAAATGAAACACATAAGCACAATATCTTAAAATTCAACTAAAAAACAACGAACGTGTCAGTCAATCGGCGCAATAACCGCGTTAACGGTATTTAGCACTGCTAATGCTAACACACAAAGCTAACTGCTAACAAAAACCACACATTATAAACAAAAGCAGCGGGAAAGTAAAAAGCGCACAACGCAACGAACCCGCGGTGTGAAGACAAACCGCTGCGTCTGTGTTTGAATTCAGAAATGAAAACAAAGAAAAGCGTGCTTACTTTAAAGGGGAAAGAATACCGGAGACGCCGACTCGCTGCTCAAAATGGACACTCTCCAAATTCGCCGCTAACTCGTGGCAACATATATACGACCGGATGTGAGCAGGCGCTGGGGGACGTCGCAAGAACAACTTCTGTGATTGGTCACGTAGCTCCGTTGTGCGTATGAAGGCGGCTCCTTATTGGTTGACGCACTGATGACAAAAAGGGAGCCAAATGTCCTTCTTGCTTTCCGAGCTGTTGTTTGATATTTAATGACATTTTGTATGCGGTGTTTTACTGCTTTATGTTTGTGTGCCTTTATTTTGCTCGGTGTATAAGAACAGCAGCTCGAGAGGGAATCTGTTTGCATTGCTCACTGCGGGGTTTGGTCTGTCTGCGCAGTTTCTGTTGCAGTAACGATAACAAAGATAACGGAGAACATGTTTGATCACATGTGTGTGTAATGGTGAAGAACGAGAAACTAGGCACACAATTCTAATAATGCAATAAATGTTATATCCACGATGCCACATTTATGAAAACCAATCAACCTCTTTAATAATAATAATATAATAATTCTTACTACTACACATGCAGTTCAAAGTGGTATACATTTAAAAACAGGAAACACATTGAGTAAAAAAGAACACAGGTAACTATAAAGTGCTCAGCAGCCAACAAATAAAATACAAATATTTTAAAGGCATAAAAGGTCGTTTAAATCAGCAAATAAAAATACCTTTTAAATGCATAAAAAGTAATTTAGGCTAAATCAGCTAATACATTTAAAGGTATAAAAGGTCATTTAAACAGTACAGATTGATGATTGTCAAATTTAACTTTGAGATGTTTTTATTTTTTTCAGTTGCTATAAACAAATATTGTTTACATACAAATTGATTTATTTTAATTGAAGAAAAGGGTGAAATATTCCTCTTTTAGGGTATATTACAGGGTTTTGTATCTTCCAATGTTACACTATAATATTCAACTTATCACGGTGAAAAATACAAGAACTTGCATAAACATCTGAGAACAGAGAAATGAGTGGAGGGTTTGAGGAAACAGCAGTCTGTGCGAGACGCCTTGAATTCAAACTTTTATTGTTTTTCTTTAATGCATTCATGTGTATTTTACTTTACACTGAAAGAAAGGGAAACATTTGGAGGTTATTTCTAGGTTATTATATAATGTTTTTCCTGGTCCGGCCCACTTGAGGTCATATTGCACCGTATGTATCCCATGAACTAAAAAGAGTTTCACACCCCCGCTCAAAAGCGGTACAAAGGGACGCATCACTTTGTTTTCGGTATTCAGTACAAGAGATAAAACTTTATTCATCTCAAAGGAAATTATTGTGCCAGAGAATAAAAATGGAAAACAGAGTAAAAACTATGAAGTGTATAAGAAGTAACACCAGTGACTAAAAGAATAAAAAATATAACATTTAGATTCATGTAGTAAAATAAGTCAACTCAAATAGAAAGTAAATGACAACATAATAAAAATATAAATGTCTATAAAAGTAACACCAGTGCTTAAAATAATAACACAAGATCAATTCAGTAAATATAAATAAATAAAAGTAATATTACCGATATTGAAAATGTAATAAAAAGTAATAATGCACATATTAAAATAAAATGATTTGATAGATATGAAAGAACGTAAATGAACATCAGTATAAAAGATGTAAACATGAGTTAGCACAACATGCTAATTTGCATCCGTAGTCCCTGGACAGGTAACAATATACAAATATACAATACACAAGTAGAAAGTACAAAATACATTGTGCAACATGTCAAGTTAGAAGTAATATTACACATGATTAAAACACGTGAGAGGGAAACTGGCACAACGTGAGTGTTCACCCCGCCAACATACCTGCCAGCCTGCCAGGGGCAAGTCGAGTCATGACCTGAGACACGGGTCTCACACACACACACACACACAGTGTAGCTGTGGAGACGGTTGTGTTTCAGTGGTCACCTGCACACAGAGCGGTGAGAACAGCAGCGGCTGCAGGTAGGATCCCCTCTGGTCGACCATCACATGACTTTATTTCTTAAAATGTGTACGTTAGATAACGGTGGAAACAATATATATTTTAATTGAATTGTGACATGTTTGTCAATTTAAAAGATAACAACATAACTTTGTCGGCGCTGAAGCTACGATTGTGCGTTTCATACTCTGAACTCACAAACGCCTCAAGTCAGATTCTTTCACTTCCCGGCTGGCAGCTTGCAACACATCAGGTGAGATGAGATGTTACATCAGGTAAGATGAGATGTTACATCAGGTGAGATGTTACATCAGGTGAGATGAGATGTTACATCAGGTGAGATGAGATGTTACATCAGGTGAGATGAGATGTTACATCAGGTAAGATGAGATGTTACATCAGGTGACATGAGATGTTACATCAGGTGAGATGAGATGTTACATCAGGTGAGATGAGATGTTACATCAGGTGAGATGAGATGTTACATCAGGTGAGATGAGATGTTACATCAGGTAAGATGAGATGTTACATCAGGTACATGAGATGTTACATCAGGTGAGATGAGATGTTACATCAGGTGAGATGAGATGTTACATCAGGTGAAGATGAGATGTTACATCAGGTGAGATGAGATGTTACATCAGGTGAGATGAGATGTTACATCAGGAGAGATGAGATGTTACATCAGGTGAGATGAGATGTTACATCAGGTGAGATGAGATGTTACATCAGGTGAGATGAGATGTTACATCAGGTAAGATGAGATGTTACATCAGGTGACATGAGATGTTACATCAGGTGAGATGAGATGTTACATCAGGTAAGATAGGATGATACATCAGGTGAGATAAGATGATATGTTACATCAGGTGAGATGAGATGTTACATCAGGTAAGATAGGATGATACATCAGGTGAGATAAGATGAGATGTTACATCAGGTGAGATGAGATGTTACATCAGGTAAGATAGGATGATACATCAGGTGAGATAAGATGATATGTTACATCAGGTGAGATGAGATGTTACATCAGGTGAGATGAGATGTTGCATCAGGTGAGATGAGATGTTACATCAGGTAAGATGAGATGTTACATCAGGTAAGATGAGATGTTACATCAGGTGACATGAGATGTTACATCAGGTGAGATGAGATGTTACATCAGGTAAGATGAGATGTTACATCAGGTGAGATGTTACATCAGGTGAGATGAGATGTTACATCAGGTAAGATGAGATGTTACATCAGGTGAGATGAGATGTTACATCAGGTGAGATGAGATGTTACATCAGGTGAGATGAGATGTTACATCAGGTGAGATGTTACATCAGGTGAGATGAGATGTTACATCAGGTGAGATGAGATGTTACATCAGGTGAGATGAGATGTTACATCAGGTAAGATGTTACATCAGGTGAGATGTTACATCAGGTAAGATGTTACATCAGGTGAGATGAGATGTTACATCAGGTAAGATGAGATGTTACATCAGGTGAGATGTTACATCTGTCGAACAGAGCCAAGTTATCTTGCTAACGCTAGCTAGCAAGCAAAGGTAACATGTCGGTGATGTTTGTGTGAGATGAGCAACTCGAACACGTCTTCCACCAAGTTTCATGAAACAGTCCAGTAGTTTTTCCGTAAACCTACTGACGACGAACGGAACAGAAAACATCTCCTTGCTGGATGTAAACAGCTGAACCTCAGTGTATCTCCAGTGAGAGCATGAAAGTGGAGGCACGGCTTTCAAAAACAGAACTGGGAGTCAGGATGTTTTCAGAGAAATACTTTTGTCCCCTCACTTAACATTTGGTCATAAATTAACAGCGACTCAGTTTAACTTTGAGAAATTATCCTGATGACATCTTTAATCTAAAGTTAAATCTTTGTTATCGGGGTTGCTGTGTAGGCAGTGTTAGCTGATTGTTCTTACACACCCATCACTACCAGTACAACCACCACACACACTCAGCCATGTCGGCTTCCAGACTGAGCTGTATCCACCTTTAAATGCATGTCTGAAGTAGATTGCATTTAAGAAAAGGCAACACAGTACACTAAAATGGCTGCAGGGGTGGATATGTTGCAGTACCATGGTTGACCACTGGAACACTCTGGCAGCAATGGCCAACTTGCCACTGTTCTAAGCTTATATAACTTTAGGCCCAATGTCGCCCTAAATCGGGGGTGGGGAACCTCCGGCCTCGGGGCCGTGTACGACCCGCGAGACCATCTGATCCAGCCCTCGAGGTAATTCATAAACACGCAAAAAAACTAGAATAAAAATCTAGACAGCAATAGAATAAAACGGGCGATTGACTGTTTTTCCTGCCCAAGTCAGGGTCCTTGAACACAACACGAGTGGAACGTGTCATCACGTGGTCATGTCAACAAACTTCAGTATTAAACGAGACATTGACATCAGTGAACGCAGCGTGGCGAGTAAAACAGAAAGCTTCGATGCGGAATGTCACTTTCCAGGAGAAATGGACGAACGATTATTTCTTTGAGGAAGTAAAAGGCCAGTGAGTCGAGTTTGTGTAGACGCGCTTGCAGTGAAACACGCCGAACTGCACGAGCTGAGAGGACGAGTGTTTGGATAAAGTTAACGCTCTTCGGTGGAGTTTGGCCCAACAAGCAGCTCTCTGCAGAGCGGAACATACAAACATGGAGAGATAGAGAGGTAGACCCCCCCACCAAGAACAGACTGTTGCACCACTGCTGTGCAGTTATCACTGCCATGTGCAATACTCACTTTATTTATATCAACCTCTTGGTACTTCAATAATAATAGTTCAATAATACGGCCCTCGAATGTTGTTGTAAAAAACAAATGACCCTAGACATGAAAAAGCTTTCTTGGTTGTGTTAAAAAGATGAAAAAGGAAACTCCTTTAGATAATCAGCAGAGCTGACACATTTATTTCTTTTCAATGACAGTTCCATGTTACTTTATTCACACTTATTTTAAAAACCACATTTAGGAGAATCATTTAAAATACTTGAATATTTTTAAAGGTTAAAAACATGCTTAAACATTATTAATTTAAATCTTTAACACTTTAAACCATATACGAATAATATACCCTTATCCTTTTAAAGATGCGTAAACCGTCCTTCATTTTTTTCCCCTGCAAACGGAGTCTATGGTGCTTTGATCCGCATTATAGCTGCAGAGCAGAAGGCTCAGCTCGTTCTATCGGGATTTGCTGACCCAGTGGTACTTGTCCACACGAGGCCCACTGAAGGTAAATGTGGCTCGATGGGACTTGAAGCCTTTCTGACTGGAGAACTGGGAGGTTGGACCTCCAACTGGGGGAGGAATAGGTGGGAACGCATCCCCAGCAAAGGCCTTCCGCTTCTCCCTTAGCCAGGTCTGAGGGGCGCCTGGAGAAAACTCGCTGAACTGATGACGAGAGGAGCGAAAGGTTAGGACAGCCATAGAAGAGACAACAAAGTCAAAAATCCTTACAATGCTCACTTAACGTAAGCTAATGTGGCTGAAAATGTCCAGATTGCCTCACAAAAGGTTAAGTAGAATAAAGATCTGTAGTCAAAGATTGGACCCTGGCCTTCCGTTTGTGAGGATTATTATAAAACTACTGGACTGATTTGCTTAACATCCAGATTTCCATTGTTCCATTCAAGCTTCCACTGCTGCTCTTAGTGTAGTCATCTTGTTGCAGAACAAAAGGGCTAAAGGTTCCCCGACAGGAGAACCGACAGGAGAACCTGCTGCTAATCTCCATGTAAACTCACTTAAAAAAAAAAAAAATAGCTGAGTTGTGGTACGAACAGACTTTGGGCAAATATCAAACAGTAAAATCCCTAACATTGCGTTGATTAAAGCGTCTACTATATGAAGAACTTGTGCTATAACTCAGGACTCATTCTTTACGAGTTGACCTACCCGGTAGACGCTGTTGGGGTTGCTGACCGTTGGGATGGTTTTGGGCTCGGGGTTGATGGTTGGGATTGGAGCAGGGCAGAGAGTTGATAGGTTGCTGCTGCTCAGACTACTCAAGATGTTGTCTCTGCTGCAATCCTCCTCGTCTGAAGAGCTTCCAGAATGGACGTCAAGGCTCGCCCGCTCCACGGCGTCATGGATGCGGCGGGAAAATTCCCCATCCCCACGGCGACAGCCGTCCACCACGGAGACGCAGAATGGAGTGCTTTGTTCACCGTACCTGCAAAATAAAAAACAAACTAGAATGTATGCAAGAAGTGGCCGTAGCCACCGTGACGTCATCCATTGGTATGTGGACGACGGTTTTAAACGCTTGAGTTTGGCATATTGACAGTCGCCATCTTGGCTTTCTGGAACCAGAAGTGACCTTGGACCAGAGGGTGGAGCTGGGGAGGGATACAGATTGCTACACCTCTATACTAATTGACATGTCAACTCTTCAACCTAAATGTTTCCATAAGTTACTAAATGAACTTCATGTTGAAGAAGACTTGAAACTACAGAGGAGTCGCCCCCTGCTGGAGGTTACAGAGGAGTCGCCCCCTGCTGGAGGTTACAGAGGAGTCGCCCCCTGCTGGAGGTTACAGAGGAGTCGCCCCCTGCTGGAGGTTACAGAGGAGTCGCCCCCTGCTGGAGGTTACAGAGGAGTCGCCCCCTGCTGGAGGTTACAGAGGAGTCGCCCCCTGCTGGAGGTTACAGAGGAGTCGCCCCCTGCTGGAGGTTACAGAGGAGTCGCCCCCTGCTGGAGGTTACAGAGGAGTCGCCCCCTGCTGGAGGTTACAGAGGAGTCGCCCCCTGCTGGAGGTTACAGAGGAGTCGCCCCCTGCTGGAGGTTACAGAGGAGTCGCCCCCTGCTGGAGGTTACAGAGGAGTCGCCCCCTGCTGGAGGTTACAGAGGAGTCGCCCCTGCTGGAGGTTACAGAGGAGTCGCCCCTGCTGGAGGTTACAGAGGAGTCTCCCTGCTGGATGTTACAGAGGAGTCTCCTCCTGCTGGATGTTACAGAGGAGTCTCCTCCTGCTGGATGTTACAGAGGAGTCTCCTCCTGCTGGAGTCTCCTGCTGCTGGATGTTACAGAGGAGTCTCCTCCTGCTGGATGTTACAGAGGAGTCTCCTCCTGCTGGATGTTACAGAGGAGTCTCCTCCTGCTGGATGTTACAGAGGAGTCTCCTCCTGCTGGATGTTACAGAGGAGTCTCCTCCTGCTGGATGTTACAGAGGAGTCTCCTCCTGCTGGAGGTTACAGAGGAGTCTCCTGCTGAGGTACGAGATCCTCCTGCTGGAGGTTACAGAGGAGTTTCCTCCTGCAGGATGTTACAGAGGAGTCTCCTCCTGCTGGATGTTACAGAGGAGTCGCCCCCTGCTGGATGTTACAGAGGAGTCGCCCCCTGCTGGATGTTACAGAGGAGTCGCCCCCTGCTGGATGTTACAGAGGAGTCGCCCCCTGCTGGATGTTACAGAGGAGTCGCCCCCTGCTGGATGTTACAGAGGAGTCGCCCCCTGCTGGATGTTACAGAGGAGTCGCCCCCTGCTGGATGTTACAGAGGAGTCTCCTGCTGCTGGATGTTACAGAGGAGTCTCCCCCTGCTGGATGTTACAGAGGAGTCTCCTGCTGCTGGATGTTACAGAGGAGTCTCCTGCTGCTGGATGTTACAGAGGAGTCGCCCCCTGCTGGATGTTACAGAGGAGTCGCCCCCTGCTGGATGTTACAGAGGAGTCGCCCCCTGCTGGATGTTACAGAGGAGTCGCCCCCTGCTGGATGTTACAGAGGCTGCAGGTTTAAGACTTCCTCGTCAGACCTCGTGGCTCTTTCCACTTTTATGCTAAAAACATTTTGTAGCAGTTATAAAACCAGGTTCTCGTCTTCCAGCACCAACTGGTCACCGTGTCAGGTTTAAAAAAATAAATAATTTGGGACACCATCTTGCCCACAATAGTTCTTGTCAAACACTCAACATGAAGCTAGAGTTAGCACATGATTAGCTTAGCATAAAGACTGGAAGCAGGGGAAATGGCTACGATATGAACCCTGCTGGAGACTCTCATTAGTCACTGAAGTTGCAGTTTTTAATGCATTTTGTGGCTCTGATGAGTGAAGCGACCCGACCTGCAGGACACCTCTCCAGGGTCGACCCACACCGTCACCTCCTGGGGAAGGCCCAGATCCTCGTACCGGACCGCACTCC